>NW_022991575.1:1292536-1453940 GCF_902827175.1 Gymnodraco acuticeps
TTCTCTCTCTCTCTCTCTCTCTCTCTCTCTCTCTCTCTTACGTCCCTTACAATGGGAGGAAATACCTCAGTTCCTCCTCCTCACACTGGACCTTCTTGTGTTGGATGTAGATGTGTAGAGAGAGAGAGAGAGAGGAGAAGGATGGTGGGAGGGAAATATGTGAGTCATAGTTTGGGAGAGGTGGCTCTGATGTTGGAGGAGGGGCAATGAGAGAGTGAGAGCGTATATGAGTGCATCTGAGAGAGAGAGGCAGTCGGAGGCAGTGAGAACAGTGCACAGGCATTTCCTGTTTTCCCCCCGGTCCGTGGCACTGCAGGGCCGCGGGGGGGTGGGGTCTGAGGGATAGAGGTGAGAGGAGGGGCGTGTGGTAGTGGTGTCGGGGGTATAATAGGCAGGTTACAGTGAGGAATTCATGCGGTGAGCATCTGAGACTGTCATTAGGTGTGGGCTAGACCTCCAGACAGGAGCGTGGGGGGGGGGGGGACATGTTGAAGAAGCTGTGGCCTTTATCCATTCTTGCATATTCCATACACCTCTTTGATCAGTGAACGTAGAAGGAGGAGAATCTGTGATTATTATTTTTGGATTTGTGCATCAAGTTATTATATTGTTATATGTCCTTATAACTTGTCAGTATTTGAATCACCAGAGGATCCACAGATCATAAAACATATGAATTAGAGCATCCTGGTGCACAACTATTGTTGGCGTCCAATCTCAATAGGAAAAGTCAATGTGCAGCATGTGCTAATAATTTGCTAACTTCACTACAACAAACTTTTAATAGAGCCCAATGCACCCTGGACCATTTTTAATTAGTTGTGTGCTTGATCTAGCAAGTATTTAGGATTATGTCTATTTTCCAAATAAAATTGCTCTTTAATTTAGACAAAACTTGAATTTAAAAACAAGAGTCCCCATAATGTTTTAAACCTCAAAAGTAGTGATAAGGGTGCAATTTTATACAACCTGTTAATAGGTTTGATTTGTTATCCAAGCACAATTTCTATGTTCATTTTGACGACACAAGCAGAAAATGGTATGTCCTTCTTGTCTGTCTCTTCGAAAACTTAGATTCCGTGAAAGTAGATGGAGAGATCCGAAATGATGATAAGTGTTTAACTTTAGGTTTGACATTAGTCTTGAAGAGCCATTTGCATGTACATGAATCTAACTTCATGTTGTTAAATTGTTGTCCTTAGGGTCTGTGGTTCGCCAACCCGGGGGAAGCAACAGCATGCCGAGCCGGACCCACAGCTCCGTGCAGAGGACACGCTCGCTGCCCGTTCACACCTCCCCACAAACCATGGTCATGTTCCAACAATCCGGTATGAAATGAATGAAAACATGTTTAACATTTTTATTTATTGTAGTTTTTATATAGTTATATAAACTGTCTAAATATTTCCATTGCAACACCACAACTTTTTTCTTCCTTTTTCACGCTTTTAAGGGGTTTTTCCATAATATTTTCATGTTATATCAGTTCGATCATGCGTTTGAAGATTTGGATGACATCACTGACCTTAATTCTATCCGCAAGCATTAAAGTTCTCTATAGGGGCCTGTGAGACTGAACGTTGAGCGACCTGACCAAGCAAGGAGGCAGAGGCAGAGAGTTCAAATATAACCCGGTGTGGGCATTTATTACTCCTTGTGGTACATGACACAGCCTCAATCTTACTGTCTCATGTGAACACAGTCACCAGCAACAAGGATCTCACACACACTACCAGGAAACACAGACTAATCAACCAACAAGACACAGGTGAGGGGGAGGGGACAACACAGGGCACAAGGTGAACACAATCAACAACAATGAAGCTATGCAACCCGTAACGGAGGCCGAGATCCATGGGCCCAGAGATCACCTCCGTGACAGGGCTTCTGGTTGTTAAATGTATGTAAATATTCACATTAAGGCGAACCCATTTTAGTGTCCTTTCTGCAGGTTAGGGCTGACAATGTAGGTACTACACGTTTATGATTAATCATTACTTTCATTAATGGAATTGTAGTTCATTGTAGAATAGTAAATGTAATTATTGTCTCGCTTTTTTAGAGACCATTTTAAACCTCACATAACATGCCTCTTGGCTCTACATTTGTAAATGACCCCCATGACACATTGAGATTCTTTAAACCACCTTGTCCCACAACACCACTAAACAGCGAGGTGGTTTAAGATGCACTTGACCACATGTCTTTGTAGTGTAAACATAAATGCGTTTGGAAGCTGTCCGACAAAGACATAACAGGAAACTACGTCATCAAAGCGAGGAAATGACGCATGGCTTTGTTTTGTTTCTTCTGCTTTTCTCTTATTCCGTTGATTCTCAAACTGCTTATAAAATATAATAAATTAACAACATGAAGCTTACTAATATTACCCAAGACCAGAAACTCTTACTCCACGGGAACAAAGTCCAGTAATAGGACAAGCTGGGCTTCCTCCACTCATGTCACACACACACACATACACACACACACACACACACACACACACACACACACACACACACACACACACACACACACACACACACACACACGCACACACACAGCAGACATGTTCTCTTTTTAGAATGAAGAGGGAAAACATATTTTAAAAAATCAGGAGGGAGGAAGTTAGAGGGAGAGAGGAGACTGTATGTGAGAGAGGAAGAGATAGAGGCAGGCTGGAAGGGAGGGAGGAAAGAGTCGGAGGAGTCTCACAATGAGGGTCTTTGTGCAGCGAGGACACGGCTCCCTGGCCCACTTTCCTTCTCTCCCTGACTCACTCCCTGACTCACTCCCTTTCTTAACTTTCCCTCCCTCTTCCTCTCCCATCTCTCCTCCTTTGACAACTCTGCAGAGTCATGCACTCGTAGCAGTCACTCTCAACAGCTGTGTCTAGGTCAGAGAAACTGATTTGAAAGGCTAGACCCCCCCCCCCTCGCCACGACCCCCACCCTCCTCTTTGCATATATCTGCAATCAGTCTTCCTCTCTGCCAACAGATAGACTTATTAAGTGAGAGAAAACGAGGGATGAAGGAACAAGTGTGTGTGTAGGATTTTGTTGTGTGTGTTTGTGTCGCTGTTAGTCTGTGTGGACAGGGGGAGGGATGGGTGGGGCTGGGGGGTGTTGGAGGGATTTGGAGCCTATAAATAGTCCAGTGTGGACTACTGGGCCTAACTCAGCCTTTCTCTCTGGCCACAAGGGATTTTCGCTGCCCGGCGTGTGTTGAAGACTCAGCTAAGGTCTAAATGGCTGGAAGGGTTGCTAGGCTGTACTGTGGCCCAAATACAACCCCCCCCCCAACACACACATACCCTCACCTCCAACCTCAACCCAACCCTCTTAAAACAGTCTCCACCCTGTTCACAGCCGACCGAAACGATCAACTGAGAGCTAAAAGAATAAAATGAAAAAGAAAGTGGGGGCTTTGACTTTTGTGTAAAGTCTGATTTATCTCATTGCTGATATAAAGATATTAATATAGATTCTTTCATTGTATCCTAAAAATGTTGTTACTAGTTGGAAACTCTGGAAAGAATTATGTTGATATTGATGTTCAATTATTTTCTGAATGAATGAATTCAGCGAAATGTTGAAGACCAACGTCATGTGTAGAGTTGCTTGTTTTGTCTAACCGACTGGTAAAACGTATTTAAAACAGGATTGCTTTTAATACATATACTGTTGACTCATTCCTTTTTCAACTCATCCTTTTAACTCTTACCAATTTCCTTTGTCCAAATGCATTCTCTTTTCTCCCATCTATCACCATGGCTTTGCTTACATTTGTATAAAGAGTGATTTCTTACTATTGCTTCTTAAACACAACATACATTATTGTTATTTTAGACATTTCTGGCCCCAGAAATCTGCGTTGCTGCTAGTATGAATAGTTTTCATGTAAAATATTTGAAGATCATTCATCACTCCTCCAGTGATCTAAGGCCCTCAGGAGTAGGAGATGCGACTTCGCGGTGCCATAAGATTAAGAACGTATTCTTGATTTCGGTTGGGGGAAAATAATTGAGTGTACTGACTAAAACTGGATTAACACTATTCTATATATTCAGTAGTCTATAGTCTGTTCCATTGTCTTTATTAGTCATGGCATTTTTGAATATAGAAAGTAAGATCTGATCATATGAGTGACAGATAGTTACAGTGATATTTCATATAGCCATGCAATTAAGAGCAAAGAGCATCAGTTACTTTCCGTTATTTTGAGACAGTAAACTCAATCCAGTCTCAATCACTACACACAAAAGACTGCGTGATCCGGCTGTAATTGTTTGATGTAGCATGTGTCCCAGTGCTGGAGTTAGCAGTGTGGTATAATCTGATTATAGAGTCTGCACTCTGGTCGAGTAGACTTGTACCAGTGGACTGATCTGACTGTATTTATGTTGTTCTTTGCCCACTCGTCCCCTGGTGCCGTTTTAGCATTATTATGATTCTGCTTGATTTTGATGCAAGGCCTCGGATTAAGAGTGTGAGAAGTCGTTCAACATTTGTTTGCAGCTTTCACCACATGAGAAACTAGTAAACCATGAAAGCATGAACACTGCCCTGGACAGGATCAACTGCACAATAATTGACTCAATGAAGTTCCCTTTACCTGCTACTGTGACAATCATAATCAAGATATTTTGTTAGAATCATCTCTTTAGTCCGAATATACGTGAGTCACTAATACTGATGTTGCTTCATGTTTGTGTTTGCTACTACAGATCTTCAGCTTCCAGTGACAGAGCCAGACATCAACAATCGCCTTGAGTCTCTGTGTCTGAGCATGACAGAGCACGCCTTGGGAGGTAACAACGTTTTGACTCTTATTATTAATATGTTAGTTGTTCATTAGCATGTGATGCTCCCCACCTGTCACCCTCTCTCTCTCTCTTACATTACATGAGCACTATTTTGCGATCATAGAGAAATGTAGTTCTTCAATACCCAGTACATGGTCATCATATCAGTCAGGTGTCTGGTGACTGCAGACTGCAGTGTCTGTCCTTTTTGTTCCAACTGAATTATCTCAGCTGTTGAAAAGGAATCCACTTTGGTTCCAGGCTGCAGTGGCACGGTTTGATTTGAAAACTTTTTCAGTTTCAATTTCCTCATTTTGTGGCCAGGATTTGTTGTGATAGAACGGCACAGGTAGCAAACAACTGGATGAACCTTGTAGTGTTTATACCACACTGTATGTTGTGAAATGTCCGAGCTTCTGTTAGCCGATCTTACGGGCTTGTATCATACCCCGAGTTAAACTTGTAAACATGATACTTTCAGCTTCAGTTATAACATCTTTTGTAAATGCCAGCAGTTGGATCCGACCTAGACACTTCTGCGTTAACTTTTAAAACCTAAAGCAAACTATAAAGTGTCCGAACATCATATCAGTCAGTCAATTAGTGAAACATTTTAACAATAGCTCGCCTAAGTTGATCTTAAAAATACTGATGTTAATCTGACTGTCCATTCCATCATCAGCTTTAGGTCTGGAGGTGTTTCACCCATCAATCATTTCGGACATGTTGAAGCCGAAGCAAGGGCTTTGCCTTATATTATATATTTTGGTGAAGTTTGGTTCATTATTTTTGGTGAAGTTTGGTTCTGTAAGTGTATTTCAAGTGTACTATGTATTAATTTATTGAGCTGTACTTAAATCAGGTTTTAAAATGGTTTGACTGATAGAGATCATGCAATGTTATTTGTTTATTGATTGTTATGAACCTGTCTGAGGACCACAGATGGAAATGAGCTATTAGCTATAATTTGGCATATTGCATCTCTTCTCTTTGCTGAGATGAATGTTTTTGTATGCACGGTCCTTCTATAAATAAATACTACAAAAAAAAAAAAAAATGGTTCCAAAAGTCTACAAGTTTGAAATATTATGGCAATTAATTTAATTTCAGTCGGGAGTTCAGCTCCAAAGGTGAATAGAATGTGACGATCCACAGACAAAAGATGGTTGTAGCCAAGTGCCAACCTCCAGTGCTGAAAAATGAAGCCACCATCCATATGCCAAAAACTGCAGTTCCTTCAATCCCCATTCAAATTGAAATGCCACATTTTACAGCATGTTTACTGCCTGGCCTAATTCTTTAGATAATTTCCCCACTATTACAACTGTTGAGTGGGTGAATGATTGAATAACTCACCCATATAAATGATATTATTTAAGTTACTCATTGTTGCTCAGGTTGCGGTTTGTTTGACCCGAGCCACACACATAAAGAGAGACCACATCTATTATTGGTGCTCTTGGTTTATAGCAACATGGAAACCACTAGAAAACAATCTTTTCAAAGCTATGGGAATTTGAAAACCCTTAAATGGCCAACACTATGAAAATGCCTGAAAACACATAAAGAAAACCTAGATTATAGTGTAGTTGACATGGCATACATCGAGTCAGTCATTGGCTGACCTGGCTTGTGCAGAATATTCCCATACAGTGAGTTTCAGTCTGGGTTAAAGTCAGTGCCAACTCCCCCCGTCTCAGAGCTGGACTGAGGTCAGGACAGTGGGCCTCAGTGCTCGGAGCAGAGCAGTGGACAAGTGCTGCTTTGTGTGTGTGTTGGAGGAGGTTGTGTGTTTGGTGGAGAGCAGAACCAAAGAGTGTGTTTAAGTTAGGACAAACTCAGACTTTCCCCTCCTTCTAGTCTTTTGCACACCTAGCCGGCTGTGGTGAGCTTCACAAACACGACTTGGAAATGATTTGAAACACAATGTATCATGGGTACAAGAAGAAGAATGTGGATGTTTTATAACGTCCATTCTTTATTTTTCTGTGTGTGGCATCAACCCACCCTTTCAGTGTCATGATGGAATCAAATATTCTACCAGTGTGTAGCTTGATAACATTACCCTCCGAGCCACACCAGAGGCAACCTGTTGTTTTCCTCTGCACCGCTTTATCAGTATTTATACAGATGTGTTGTTCTCCCATCATGACAGTGTGGGCTCCGGACCCTCACTGTTCACCAAGTCAGAAAACGCCTCAGGCCTTCCATCACTACTATTCTTCATATCAGATGGGATTTAATAAAACAGAGCTTAATAAATAATAAATAACCTGTAGCCAAAGAGCAATGGTTAGAACGCGGTAAGAAGAAATGTACTGCAGGAAAGCAACGAACAAGACAAAGAGAGGTACTTGTATATGTAAGAAGGCTAATACATATGCAAGTACATGAGAAGTGTGGAGAAATAGGTTTCCTTGTTTGAGGAATGTTGTCTTTTAATTCCACTGCTAACAGTTCTGTCCTCATCAGGACCTAACTGTGATAACACTAACCCTACCTGAGTACGCTGATTCCGTTAACACGTCTGGCGTATAGAGTCGAGGGTCCTGATGAAGACAGAACTGTAACATTGAACAGAGGATCAGTGGTTTGGATCCCCAGACCCTGCAGTCAACACGTTGTAGTGTTTTAGGCTAGATACTTGCTCCTGTAGTCATGGTTATGGTTCTGAAGTTAAGTGGAATAAAGCATCTGCTCAACGACGTGTTAACGTTTCTTCCTCTCTCTGCTGTTCCTCTTTAGACGGTGCTGATCGCACATCAACGATATGAAGCGGAGACCTGAGCGAGAGCAGTGGGACGGCGCGGGTTCACGAGGCTCTCTCACTATGAGTCACCTCGAGGCCACCAGCCCTCCTGTCCCCTCTGCTTGTAGCCAACGGTAGAGCTCAACCAAAGGATCGGGGCGGGATCCAAGACCCCCCAGAGAGCGCCATCATCAAACGGCTAACGCTATCACATTGGCACCGTCCATCGGGGCGGAAAAAAAAACACTTCCTGCTCCGCCAGCATCTGGGTGAGGAGAGAGGACAAGCCTTGAACACGGCCTGGACAGTGTGTGAACAGCGCCCACCCCCTGACCCTGACCCCCACCCTCCGGCAGGCCAGAAGCAGTACTGCAGGCCAGCAGAAGGGAGACGCTGGCCTGCGGATCGGGGCCCGGTAACACTGAGGCCCCTTCCCTCTCCGACACCCTCGGACCCCGCTTCCCCCCCCCCCCCCCCCAGCACATCATTGACCACAGCTCGTGGCATTCTTCAAATCCATTACAGTACCTCAGAGCCAAAAACAAGACGAGCTAAGAGGAAGTTTGGGATTTCCTTGACTGTATTCGTCCTGCAAGGATGTTTGTAGAGCTCGGGAAGGTCCTCTTGCTCAGTATTTGGGGGGGGGGGGGGGCAAAACAAAATCATTTATTTGTATTGTATTTATTGTTTACATAATGATGCTACTTTCAAAGGGTACAAAAACATGTATGAATTTCAGGTATGAATCGTGACATTTTCTGTAAAGCCTTGGCTGTCTACCAGCTTTACGTCCCGAGTAGCCATCACGCTAGTTTACAACCAACGTGCTTATTCTTTATTTTAGCAGCCAAGACATGTCGGCTTGAACAAGAGAGAGACCGAGAGAGGAGGGAGAGAAAGAGGCAGGTGTGTGGAGATGAGAGGTAGGAGACAGACACAGGAAGTAGTAGAAGAGAGAGTGGAGCTGAGGTGAAACTGGAAAGGGAAGCGGATGTTTAAAGGAGGACGGCGTCAGAGGCGGGACCTCTGATCAGCCGAAGACGACCGAGGAAGGTGACGCCATGTCTAATCATGTTGTTCACGTGAGCGAGTGTCGGAGGAAGTGAGTTTGGCAGCGATCAGTTACACATTGTTTATCCACAGCCTGTACTGTATGAACTCTTTTGAATTCAGAGCCTTTGTAGGCAACAGTACATTGAAAATGTAGAGTTTTTTTTTATAAATGGGAGATTGATATTGTCAGTGGGATCTGGCTGCATGTTCAGATACTGGGTTTAGTTTGTTTTTTTAAAGCAGGGTGATATGCTTAAGCTGCATGTTACAACTAAATATCTTTTTTGGGGGGTACAGGAAGATTGTGAAATGTGGAGAAGACGACAGAGAAAACAAGAGTGCTATTTGGTTTCCACTCAGACCATGTTGCAACATGGCAGAAATCACACACTGTCAATCCATGAAGGGTAGCTTTCCCAGAGATTGTCTCATTAGTGCTTACCTCCACCTGCTGGCCGACCGCAGTCAGAGCGGCGCAGACGCCTGTGAACACGCAGGCAGATTATACACCGATCATTGATGAGCGTTATAATTAGGAAATGTTAATGCTGCAGGAAATCCTCACAGATGGCTGTGTCACATGGTCTTCTGTCTGCTCCGGGCCGCGACAGCATTTATTTTCTTTCTTTTTGAAATACTGACTCTTCTGGTTATTCTGTGTCTTAATATTTATCCTCCGTTTATTGTGTCTGATAGACAGACTTCATAAGAGCAGATTGATGGAAAATAAGCTGGTATGAAAACTCTCCAACTAAACGGTCACCATCCAGGGTCATTGATTATTATTGTTTAGTGTCCTTAGTTTGTTGCAATTCTATAATACTTCCTTTGTATCCTGCACTTGATAATGTGATCCAGAGTCGGATCACGTGGAGCAGATTGGAGGCAGAAGTGGAGCGGTAGAACCACAACAGGTGGCCATTATCCCGCCGCTTTGATTCTTTGAGTCTGACGGTGGATCTGGAGCTGAAGATGCTTTGTCTTCTCATGTCGCTCATCGCTAGAGGACCATGCCAGGGTTTGTGCATGTTATGCTCATTAACAAACCTTTTAAAACACTCTGTGTTACTATAAACTATACTTATGTTATGTGTTTCCAACCTTCAAGGTTGCACAGGAAAGAAAATCATAATGGAAATAAAAAAACACTACAGTACAATACATTCAGTGTGTGTCTAAAGAGCTAAAACATGCAGAAAGACTGATGGTGCCTGAGAGTGGATCAGCGGCTTGAAGCTGCAGTCTGGATCAGCGCGCACACACACACACACACACACACCACAGGACAGTGTATGTGTGTTAGTGGCAACAGTGCACTGCCTCAGTCGTGTGTGTTTTCTGCACCTTGAGTCTGTAGCCAATCAGAAGTGGTCTGTACGTTTGAAGATGAAGATTCCACCAAAGCATGAACTGATGTCACACCTTTCTGTCTGACGCTCTTCGCTGAGAAGCATCGGAGCCTGTTCCGATGTCACTGCCATATGAATCAGTACTTAAAGTAGATACAATTATTTATTCTTTTTTTCATAATTTTTGCAGAGGTGATACTTTTACTCATTTAGGTGTATTATTATTTAAAGTACCATATGTATTAACATGTTATGGCTGGTGACCATACGTACATCTCAAATATTAACATAGTTATTGTTGACTTTGACTGTTAACTTTTCTTTCTCGTCGTCGTTGCTGTTAAACTATAATCTTGTTTGTATCTATCAGTGTCATGTTGAGATTTGTTTTCATGTGAACTCGGAGCGTGATGCGTGTTCAGTTACCAAATTCACTTCAGAGGAACCAGAACCAGCGGGGGTGTTGTTGTAGGCTTTGGCATGCCAGGAAGTAGACTGGCCCATTGTGGTCCTGAGGTGAACAATCTAGGTTGAAATGTGTTACTTTAAAGAACGAGACATTATTCGACATATCTTAATGTCAACAAATCCTATGAAAAGACCCAATTCTAAAGATGTAGACTTTCAAAAACTTGGAGGAAACGGTGCATTTGTTGGGGACTATTTCCAGCAGCGGATGAATCTATATTTGGTGCTACTGTATGGATGGTTTGAGGCAGCAGGACATTGTATGATGGATTGACTGAAATGAACTACAGTGGTTTTGCATTGTAAGGAAGGAACATGTCAACCAGCGCAACAGTGAGGCTTATCCATCTGTGTTTGATAAGAGTGTTATAGCAGAGACGTTATATCAGGAGTTGATGCACAGTGTTGGTTTTGGTCTTTTCATAGGATTTGTTTATGTTAAAAATAGTAGAGAACATCACCAGACCTGTCCTTTACACATCATGTGTTAAAGATCAACCAACCTGCAGTCTGTAATGTCATCAAAGGGATTATTGAAACTATCGTACACTTGCAGTATTTTAATTTACTTCACCTTGCCATGTTTGAGTTATAAAGGTGTTGAAACTAAGTTTTTAGTTTAGCATAAAAACACTACTTGTTGTCTGACTGACAGCATTCATAACCTGAGTTGATGGGATGTTTGTATGCGTGCAGAGTAACATAGTAACGTTACATGTTGTGTATTTGCAGTCACAGAGCGTCTGTGTGACGGGACAGTGGAGAGTTACAGCTCTGAGGGTCATTACACACATCTCTTCCAACCAAATGCTTTATTTGTTCTAATGCGTATCAGCTCTGCTCACTGCAGTATTAACCGTTAGATATCGCCTTGATATTCCAAAAAAAACATTTAATGTACTTTAAGTTGAGACATATATGCTGTTTTGTATCTTTTACTTTTTGTCATAGGTTCTGCAGTTTTAATATGTTGATATGGGATGCCAAGATGTCTCTTTTTCCCTGTGTGTGCAGCAGCATCCATTCTGTAACTAGGTTACCGCTTGACTGCTGCTTTATTTCATTTCGTTTTATTTTATCAAAGAGCCGATGTCCTGTATTGACTGCAGGCTTACATATATATTTGACAAAAGAATATTGTATGTTTAATAATAAAAAAACTCAAAAAGACAAAAAAGTGCAGAAAAAAAGAAATGGAGAAAATTGAAAGAAAGAAATGTGTAATTTATATTTCCAAAGTGCATGCACGAGGCGGGAAGGTCATATTTAGAATAACAAACGGCAGTGCCTTTTTTTGTACTCGAGACATTCACCCCAAATGTAAATGGTTTTATATAGACTTTAAAAGCTGTTGTGTTACAGGATGAAACGGCTGTGTCGGGCCACACTCACACTGCAGCTGCACGTCCCCATTCAGACCCCCCCCCCCCCCCCCCCCCCCCCCCCCCCCCCAGTGTTATGTAGATAAAGAACAGATGAAAGTGTTAACTCATCCAAGGATTGTCTGTAAACCTGATCTACATGAACATACTGAACAAATGAAAGAGAGTTCATTTAGATTTGAGGAGACAACTTATAATAAGATGACTATTTTCTTAATTAATTTGTCATTCAGACTCAAATATTTCCTCCATTAGTGTTCATGTGACAGTACATCAATGTGGCAGCAATACTGACCATATCAAGCAGAACCTGAAACCATGAACACTGACTTATACTCTCTTATTATACTCAATTGTATTTAGATTCGCTTGGTCCTTACACGTAGACCAATCATCTAAATGAATCCTCTGAGGACACGAGTTGAGGATCTGGAGAGAATATGATCAAGTTTCATCAAAATCCAAATTGAGCTAAACTCAATAAGTGATGTCCAGTTTACTGCACTTGGTTGAAAATAAGTATTGTGAACTCTAGGCCACATTTAAAGCATCTTCATGTTTGATGTTTGCTGCTCTCAAAAGCTAAATGTGATCAAACACAAAGTTGATCTGAATGTAGCGTGGGGGGTGCAGTGTGAGCGAGGCCCGGGCGGTGATCTGGGTCTGTTGTTTTCTGTCCGCTGTAGGTACTTAATGCTGATATAAAGTTATGAATTGCTCTGGTCTGTACAAACATGTGTGAATGAGTGTGAGTGAAAACATTCAAGTGTTATTAATGTGTCTTGCTGTATCTGTGTGGCGACGTACCAGAATGCTGTGACTTGGCATGCCCCCGTTATACATAAAGAACAGTTGTAACTCCTCGTGTGTGTGTGGTGTGTGTGTGTGTGTGTGTGTGGTGTGTGTGTGTGTGTGTGTGTGTGTGGTGTGTGTGGTGTGTGTGTGTGTGTGCTGTGTGTGTGTGTGTGTTGTGTGTGTGTGTGTGTGTGTGTGTGTGTTGTGTGTGGTGTGTTGTGTGTGTTGTGTGTGTGTGTGTGTGTGTGTGTGTGTGTGTGTGTGTGTGTGTGTACTTGGCCGTTTGTAGTGTTTTAATTCAAATGAAGCACCTATTCCGCCGGTGTAGATCTGCAGGTTTGAGATGGATTTACAGCATGGAAAACAATTTAGCGCTTGATATCATACATTAAAGAACAAAGAGAAATGTCAACTGTTGGATTTCCCCTTTCACATAGAGTTATATGTTTGTGTATGTAAATGAATGCAAAGGCTACATTCCCAAAGTTCCCTCCAGAGGGAGTTTCTCTCCCACACACTCCCCCCACCCCGCCTGAAACTCCTCCATTGGACTCCTTTGTATATTTCTGTAACATAGTGACATCACTATGTTACACTCATGCTTCTATTGGCTAGTGCTCCAACACATTGTACTTGATAGGCTGAAGGGTGGCACATATTTAAGCCCTTAACCAATAACATTAGAGCTGGCACATTTACTCACACACACTTCATGTCTTAGTCTTTTATTTTCGTGCCACTATATATTTCTATTCTCGTAGGTTGTTTTTTTCCAATAGCTTTATTTATTAATTTGAATAACTTCACAAATCAAGATTTTTGCAAACAAAACATATGATTCTATGCTTTTTTTATTTTTAAGAAATCATATTTTGTCCCCCACATATTAACTAACAACCAAGAAGATCATTTTAAACATATTTTCACACACTGAAAATCGTTTAGAGCATGTAGTGAGCATAAACATGAACATTGTCCAGATGCTGACCTTAACTTTGAATCAAGACTACTTGGAGGAAAGGCGTGCACTATTCTGTGACAGTGTCTTATTGATATTTACCACTGGAGGGTGCTACAGTCGTAGTGACTGCATTGAAAAACTAGTTCATATTTATAATGCATTCTTTGTGATCCAAATGTAACACAAACCAATCACTATATTATCAGTAAGGGTGCGATACCATACACTCCTATTGTGTCTCTTCGTGTCAGTGACACATTTTTACACTATCAAACAACAGTAAAGCCTGAGCATGTTCTGTGGGTCTTTCACCTCTGGATGTCCTCAACCAGGTGACGTCAGAACAAACTATGAAGGTTTACAGTGTAGAGTGTAACACACTGAAAACCAGAGCCTCTGCTTAATGAAATACATGGATGTGATGTAACAGGTCTGAGAGCTGCTGAGTCATGCCTCTGTCAGACATCCAGACCCCGACCAGCTCACTCTGGGCTCAGGGCCAGATGAACCCTCTCATTGGCCAAGGGGCGTTAAAATAGAGCTGTGGGCCCCTCTTGTTCTTCACAACCAGTTTGGATCCTTCCATTTATGTTTAATGGTTTCTACATTTTCCAGAGTTATGAGCTTACTGTTGCAGCAACAGTTGCTTCCAGCTGTTACAGGTTCAGCGTGAACCTTCAGCCAGAACAAAGGTAACAAGTAAAAACATAAATTCTTCATTGTTACAGTACTCCGTTACCAAATATACCGTAAAGAACACATTATGGAGAATTATTATCTTTTCTGAATAGAATATATATTATTTTACTGGATTTTGTAATGAATTTTTTTAGTAATCCTAATACCTGAATCAATTCTTTAAAAAAAAGGAGCTACATGTTTGTATGTGGTACTAATGAATCACTTTAAAAGATGTATTATAATATAAATAGCTAACATTTACACAGCCTTTTTGTATCGTGTAGCTATGAAGCTAGCGGAGAAAGACAATATAATGGGTTCAGTTTAAGTGAACACACATGTGAGTTGTGTGTGGTGTGTTGTGAGGAGACACACACTTGTTGCTGTCACATAAAGATTTATTTTCTTTGATTAAAAATCTGGAATGAACAAAGTACAGAAAGTGACACTGATGGTGAAGGCCGCCCTTCTCAACAAGGCCACAAAAACAACAACATCATCAGAGCCGACTCTTAGGGCTCATCTCTCCTTGAAAACACAGACACACACACACACACACACACACACACACACACACTTAACTCCAGTCGCCACATTTCACGAAATAAAACCTTCCAAAATTAGTCTGGGGACATCATTACGCAATCAAATGCTACACGTGAAAAAACAAAGTCACTAAACAACACACACACACATTTAATTTGCCTCTTGAGAAATTCAAAATGTTTCAGTTTGCTTTGAGACGGTGAGTATTCATAAAGAGGCGAGTTGGCACATACAGGCTGGTCCGCGCAGGACCGTCATGTTATTTAGAATTTATTTAAAAACGTAATGTGAAAAATGAGAATACTGCTTTTTCTCTCAGATGCAGATGTTTTACTGCAGGTAATCCAGCGATGTCCAACACATGCATACTGTGATGAACCATTGTGTTCATCAATGTTGCAAACTGTTTTCTATATGTAATCCTCCAATAGTAAACACTGCTTTTAATCCTCTAATATTCATGTATTTGGGAGACACATCATCTCTCACAAAGCTTCCCTCAGCCAAACATGTTTTCTGAATTCATCTCAGACCAAAAAAGTACATTATTTTAAAGTGTTGTTGTCTTTTGTCTAACTTGGACAGGTATGAGCTACTTTTGGCCTCATGATGTTTGGTGAATATGTCTCACAGTGAGGATACTTTACACTACTATGTAAAGGGATTTCAAACAGTCTTCTTTTCAAACTGTCCCCTGTATTTCCAGGAAAACAAAAAACCTCACACAGACCAAAGAGGGGGCAAGTTTGTCCTTTTGTCCTAAAAAGTAAACAACATGTTAATCTGTGGCCTCCAACATAGAAATCACCACGGTAACGCTTCACCTTATCTGACCGATACAAAGAGTTGGATGGAAAACAGTCAGGAGTGGAATCTTGTCTCTGCTGTTGGTGAGATGGAAACACACACACACACACACACACACACACACACACACACACACACACACACACACACACACACACACACACACACACACACACACACACACACACACACACACACACACACAGGTAGCCCGTGCAGGTGGAGGTAACCCCAGGCAACAGGGGGATGAAGAAGAGCTTCTTCGTCCTCAGCTCCTGATCAGCGTCAGAAACTCATCGCGGGTTTTCGGATCTTCCCTGAAGACTCCCAACATGGTGCTGGTGATGGTTTTACTGTTCATCTTCTGAACGCCTCGCATCACCATACACATGTGACTGCAGAGAGGAAGAGGGGGGGGGGTAGAACAACAGGCAGAGGGGCGAAGGAAGATAAATATAAAAGATGAAATGTAAAATACATATAGTTTAAAGGGGTCATATTATGCTTTTCAGGGTTTCCCTTATATTGTTATATTGGTTTGTGTGCATGTACATAGTCTGTAAAGGCCTAGCTTCTCTAGGAAATGATGTGATTGGCAGAAGAGTAAAGGTGGAAGAAAAGAGGAGAGAAATGAATTAAGATGAAGGAAATCAAACCAAACTAAAGGAAAAAGGAATGATCAGATATCTGACCCAGTTGTTAGTGGACAAAAGTCTACGTACGTTGCCTCGATGACCACCCCCACCCCGGTGGGCTGCAGGGCCTCTGTGATCGCCACGGCTATCTGTTTGGTCAACCTCTCCTGAACTTTGAACGGACAGAGGGACAAACATGAACCCGGTTAGACAGAACAAACAACATGAAGTGAAACAAATGAAAGCACTGGCCTGACGGATCTACGTACCTTGTAGTCGACGGCTGTAGATTTCAACAATCCTGAAAGGGAGAGAAAGTAAATGCTCAGTCGATAAAATATCAATGCCTTCTTCCTCTGTGCCCTACAGCTCTATTGTTGTCAAATAAATAATACAATTAAAACACACAAGCTGGAAGGAAGCAGAAGGAAAATGAACAGATCTGGGACCCGGGCATCACCTCCGACCTGTTGCTCTTCTCTGTGAGTAAAACTACTTCAGACACTTTTCACCTCATCCACCTCCAAGGAAATGTCAACAGGGCCAAACGTGCAGCATGAACAGAGGTAAGGCATTCTTAAAGGAAAGGAAAAGTGCGGCTGCATACAAAAAATAAAAAGCTGCTTCAAAGAAGACGAGGAAATGCCCTTCGTCCAGTCAGTCGTTCACTTATGAGGAATTACGTTATCAAAAATATATTCTCACAATATTTCCACTGTTTGCAATTTGTCCACTGTTGTTCCACTTTATTATATGTTATGTTTACTTGAATATATATTTAAGATGATTAATTAAGACCCTAGATTTACGAAGCCATGATTTCCCATGAAACAGTCCCATAGTATTTCTTCATTGAAGTCTCAGGTTGAGCAGGACATGAAAGGGACATTTATAAGATTCAATTAGCGCCAATAAAATGTGAATGGATCAGCTGTCCTCATCGTCGTCATTGAGGGGTGTTACTGCAATAAGCCTGAAGGTATTGGGGTCAGTCGGATCAGATTCTACACTAGTAAACACACACACACACACACACACCTTTTAATAATCAGCTTACATTCACAGATGCTCTCACTCTTTTTCTCTCTCTCTCTCTCTCTCTCTCTCACACACACACACACACACACACACACACACACACACACACACACACACACCTTAACAATTAGGGTAAATGGACTCACCTGGCCAGCTTACTGAGGCCCAGAACTCTCTTGTTGGGAAGGTAACCGATGTGAACCTGCCAACAGTGGGATTCAAAAGATGAAGTAATCTAATAAGAGATTAAATAATTGGGATGAATTACACAGTCTGCTTTCAGTAATGAAAGGACTCGTGCATCTCATGTGAGCAACACTGCTAGATTAGATGTATCTGTGGGCTTTCACTGCCCAGCTTAGTTGGCAATGATTTCACTAATAGCAGCAACACACATAATTTCAGATGGAGTTCATCATGTGTATTCTTTCTGGAAGAATAGCATGCGACATGGGGAATTCAATTGATTATCTAACATGCAACCTTACATTTTCCCGGGGGGCCCAATTGGGGGCGTCAGTACAAGTTGTGATCACAACATCAACATTTTCACCCAAAAAAAATTGATTGTGTCCGCCTGATGGATGTAAGTCCGATAATCATACATTGTTAGCTCTGTTTTTGGTCTCTACCATCTCCTGAGGCAAATGTATGTTGGTCCCTTCAGCTGCTGATTCATCCTCTATGTTCAGGAGTGTCTGTCTGCTGTTTGCTAGGAAGTGTACATTGGGTTTTACAGCTGATTCTCTGGAAACGGCTGCCTGCTGCGGCTGAAAACAACACTTTAAGAGTTAACAATGATCTGAAAGGCAGTTTAAAGCTCTGCAAAGCTGAGTCAGCAACATACAAACTGCCCTAGCTTTAGTTTGGGTGCAATTCACAGTTTATATCAACATAATAGCTTTGTCATGTTTTCCTCCTCCAACTGAAGTTTTGGCTCAGTGTTATTTACTTTACTTCAAGAAAATTCCACAAAAATATAAAAAATGTTGTGGTATTCCCGAAAAAGCAGATGTTTTCGCTTAAGTGTACTTTAAGTTAAGTGAATAACAGTTTTAAAACACACACTAAGCGACCAAAAATCTAGATGACACACTGAGAGCAGAGCAGGTGGATGAACAACAGACGAGAGGAGGAAGAGACGGAGGCATCAGCTGAAGAATCACTGCTGTGGATGTCTGGAGGCTCTAATTCTCGTACGCACACACACACACACACACACACTCCACTCAAATGTCAGACGCAATTTGAGACAAGACGAGAGAAAGGGCAACGGAAACAAGCGTGCAAAGATCTCTTTTCTTCTGTTTCCTCCCTCTCTACTGGAGCGGCCTGACATATCGACATCAAACAGACCGACTGTGACGGCTCCTTCTCCACTTATCTTTCATGCGGTCTTTCAGGCAAATCCTGGGTTTGACGATAGGGCACGGTTAAAAATAAATAAATATGTTTAATTTAAGCAAATTTAAGATAAAAGCTTAAAAAAGCTCTGATTGATCCAGCAATAAACAGCTGATGGACAATGTCAGCAAGCTGGGGAAGAAAGTGAAACGTTTAGCCGCTAAAGAGACAAATATTGTTGGTGGAGGGGAAAAGAGCTAGAAGGGGAGTGAATATGACTCCAGGTGAGGGCTGATGTTGCTCTGTGTCTAATAGATGTGCACAGTATAAGCAACTGTTTGCAACATGTTAAAGCGAACAACTTTACAGGACGACAATATGTTTTCCACGGTGTGTCTGCCAATCATTCTGCCCCCTTGTGGCCAAAAATTGTCAATTAATGTAGTGTTAAGTTCCTCCAAAATGTTGAAAAAACTGCCGGTATCAACACATCGGCAGTTAATTCCATACACCTAGCTAAAACTAGAAAAAGCCTTTCAATACTGTTTTATTAATTTAGGAGGATACAGTTTGTGGTGCTGTTAAATCATATTGACTCATATACTGGCTCTTCTATTATTTGGTCCACCCCATTTATATCAATAAAGAAAGGCTAAATCAAAGCCTGTAAAGTTAAATCAGCACCTTACATTAGAATAAAGTAGCATTTATTGTAGAGTGGTTGTATTAGATTACAATTTAAACAGTTGTCCCTAATAAACAGGGAACTGAGTGTAAATTAAATATTTAATCCAATGGCTGCTTTATTCCATCAAATGAAAAATACTTTGGATGTGCATCCCTTCATACGTACATAGCCGTTCATCAATTGTCAAACTTTACAACGTTTGTTAAAGTTTCTTAAAGAGCTGCTGGTCAGAAAACACATCAAGACAAGCAAATGGTCTTTTGACTTAAAAGTTTGTTTTACACCTTCCTTTATCAAAACATCAAAAGATGCATTATTGCCATTTAATGAGAGTTTTAACCTGTTTAGCCCTGATCCTGTTTTTCAGGTCTCAGGCTCGAAAATGACATTCCCAGAATAAATGACCATATCTTCCCTTCTAAAAGGGTTAAATTAATAATCTTTTTTCTCAAAGCAATGATAAACCTGTGAGTTGGATGTAGAAAAGTCAGAATCAATATAGATGTTTTTATTTTAAAGTAAATTCAGATTGAACATAGTAAAAAAAAAAAGTCAATTATAGTGTCCGTCCAAAATAAAAACATTACTTATAGTGAAAACCACCCTTGAATGATGGGATCAGAGACTAAAAGCTTTAGGAATCCAAACTACAACATATAATAAGTACCCTGTATCAAGATTGATGCAAAACAAGTGAAGTTTGACCTTTTTAGAGAGGTTTAGGAAAAAAAACGTACTTCTGGGGTCATTTGGGTGCATTTTTCATATCTCTGGCCCCCCTCGTTCGATTTTGATGATTGACATCTCTTTTTAACCATTAGAGCCAATGGAATCAAGGTGAAGTTCCTAAAATCCATCTAAACATTACCCATTGGTGAATGAGTGATGCGTAGCCAGAATGCCCCGGAACCGGAAGCTGCGATACACTCTGGTGGCTACCATTAGCAGCTAATAAAAAATCTCCGATTTTTACATAACAATTGAATTATGGATTATCAATAATTTTTTCAAAGTGACAGACACATTGGATCAACCTATGGATTAACCTTCAGCCGCGTTTTTTCTCGTTTTAATGCCATTGAACACGACTTTTGATCAGAATAACAGCTAAGGTGAGACGATCTCCTGTGAATGCTCCGTAAAGCTATGTGTTGTGATGTCTGTGTTTGCTTCCCCTGTCGCGAGTTCTGATCGCTCAGTGATGATACTAATACCTATATAATCTGTGGAATCTCAGCTTTAATCTGATATCTTGTATGTGCAGTTACGATAAGTCATAAGGGTATTCTTACCTTGAGTTCTGTGCTAAGTGCGTTAGCATTTTTTCGCTCAGGGGTCATTTAGATGCTTCTTATGAAGTGTTTTGTGTTTTGTTTTGGTAAAAATGGTTCGTATTTCGAGTTAGCTGAGTTTCTTCTCGTTAATCTGGTGTGACACATTAATAGGTTTTTAAATATTAAGAAGCCCCCTGGCTGAGACACAGTTTCGTGAAGAAAAAAAACGCAGCCCCCTCTACCGGCGGCTCTCGGGCTTAACAGGCTGAAAATTAGGCCGTTATTTACAGTGTAGTTTATCTTCACAGGTTGACAGCCAGTGGCTAATCTCAGGATAAATGACAGCATGTAATAAACTGGAGTTGTGCTGCAGACACTCAAAGAGGAGGAAGAGGAAGAGGAGATGAGTCACTGAGACACGTAGATGAGAGAGGCTAGATAAGAGGCAACGCTGGTGACGAGGAAGAGGGGAGGGAGGATGTTTAGGGACATAAACAACCACCTGATGGCCATCATCCACAACACACACACACACAGTAACACAGGAGGTGTTGTTAGTGTGTCATTCACTGCTGTCATCAGAGCCCATTTAAAGCGGTGAGGATCAGCTGCCAGCCCGTATTGTCTTAAACGCTGTGCACCTGCGGGTGGGTGAGGGGAGCAGTGGGGGGGGGGGGGAGGATCAGAGAGAGGGAGGAGGACAATCAGGTTCCTCAGTGGAGAGTAATGCTGTGAGCACAGCAGGGAGGGAGGGTAAACAGATCTCAGCTAATCTGATTGTCGCTCATGTTGCTGTTGTTCCGATCAGCGGCCCTCTGATAAAGGCTTCTCAAGATACACATCTCTCACCATGTTTGAGACAAGTTTTTGTATTAAATTATCGATATTTGCAGCTTCCTCTTGGAAAAAATGGCCCCTTTATGATCAGAAAGCAAAGCGGCTCAGCTGCAGATAAGATATGTTTTTTGTATTTGACCTGATGTGCAGTTTACTTTTTGGACTGTGACAATGCGCTGTGTACATGTCTTCCAATGTGCTGTTTGACACTGAAGACAGCATATCTGGATGGACAATTGTTTTCCATGGCAACCTTTGTATTTTATGTTATGTGTGCCAGTGTGTGTATTGGATTTCGGGTCCGTGTGTAGTTGTCTCTTGTTAGAGATTATGTTTATATTTTTTATAATACATATGTATCATGTATCAGTTTCAACATTCTGCCTGTGTAAACTAGGGATGGGAATTTGAAAGCAAATGTATATTCGAAAAAAAACGGTTAACCGATTAACCGAAATGTACATATCCTATAAAAAAAAAAAGATGTGGGAAAAAAATGTACAATATATTTTTATTTAATTTTGAAAAATAAATAAATACATGTTCAAATAAGTATAAAAACCAAGTCGAATTTGTCAAATGTATTGAACTGGTAATCACAGTTTGAAAAGTTGACAGCTATAGGCCTACAGCTTTCATGCTTAAAACATAACTTGGTTTTTAAATGAAAGAGGGATCAAACACGAACAACATAACCGGTTAGGTAACGTAACCCTATTACAACAACCTATAACAGGGTCTATGCACAGAATGCAGCTATTCAATACTCATTCTTGTTTAAGAATATGAGCATGTCTACTCAGGGGAGAGGCGGGTGTGGAGGCGATTCACAATCAGGCCAGCTGTAGAGATAGACCCTCTCAGCTGGAATTCGAGCCTAAGATGAGGTTTGAGTCTGTGTGATCGTAGGGAGGTGCAGCAGCCATATCATTAGCTAGAACTAGCTAGATCTGATGGATTTGGACATAAACACGAGTGAAGTATAACCGGACGCGAGAGAGAGAGAGATCAGCACCTGCAGCTCTACCCGCTGTGAGGGACCGGTGAGCGGAGCAAAACACACCTTTAGACCTAACACATTTAGCTTGAATTGAATTATTCCATTTGATAATATGTAATCAACTTAGGCACCCCTCCCAAATAAAATAAATAAATAATTACAATAAAAATATTCATAACTCATATTCGAATACCTGAATAATTTCGAATAATCGTTCCCATCCCTAGTGTAAAAGCTTTGTTTTGGATATTTAAGATTTTAAGTCCTTCAATTAATATTTTACATTTAACTTTGTAGTTTAGACATCGATAAGAAGATTGACACCATCTACGAGTCTGCTGAAAACAAGAATCTACAGTTTAACATAAAGTCAATAAGATATGTGTATCTTTTAAACATGTATAACTTGTGTAATGCTTGACACTGCTGCTGGAACAATATTATTTGCCCATTTGGGATAAATAAAGTATATATCCATCTATCTAGCTTAGCTTAAAGAGTGAAAACTGGAACAAACAGCTAGCCAGACTCTGTGCAATGTAAAACCAACCAACACCTCTGAAGCTCAATGTTGGGGCAGATCCCTCTCAGTGTTTTGTCTCCCTGTTCCTGCCTGTTGGCGTCAGCTGATAGAGGTGTTATGGTGTTATCTTGTTATGCACAATGTTGATTATTCTCTCAGAACTAGCTAAATGGGGTCTGGGGTAGAGATCTTCAGAATTGGTTTGGCAACCTCAGTGTCAGCTCGTGTGTCTGCAGCACATGTCTTGAATTCTCCAGCCGAGGCTCCAAATCAACCATCTCATAAATCATGTTTTACCAGGAGCAGATTATTTTCTATAGCCAAGAAATAGTTTGGCACAACTTCTAATTTCCTTTAGATTTCAGAATTGAGAAACATTGTGTAAATAAGTGAGCTTTAGGATATGTTTTGGTACTTTAATATCTTTTTTCAATGTCAAACTTTGGAGGGATGGTGGTATTAGAGGAAATGAATATTCACATCATGTGTTGTATATAAATGAATAACCACCAGCATCTTCGCTGCAACGAGTCCTCCAACTCATACGACCAAATGGGTCGATTGTTCAAGCCCTTATTACGACCAAATATGTCGTTTGTTCAAGCGCTTAATACGACCTATAATTACGTTTTAAAGTTGTCGGCCTCTAGTGCTCCCGTTGAAGGCAAACGTTACAGAGGGTCGTTTATTTACAAATAACCCTCTCTGTAAAATCCTAAATTGTAGGATAGTTTGGCCATTAAAACGCTTTTTGATTCGATTTCTAGCGAGAAGTATATATTGTACTTTTAGAATCCACGTCCAGTCGATATGTAGGATATATAGTTTGATAGATATTACGAAGATGATTTGAGGTTTCGTCAGGAGAACGTGTATATGCGGCAAGCTTCCATGTAAAGTTACGGGTTGAAAACAGTTTTTCCGGTCTCAACGTTTTCATAATAAAACCAATGATCAAATGATTTAACAGTGATATCTGCAGTACTCATCCACTAAAAAACATCAGTTTATCCTAGTTAATTGTACGACATTTATTGGTTTAAATTGTGTTCAATGCTTTTGTTTTTTTCCCATAGGTTTTTCTCTTTCGATTCTGAGAGACACATCGCAATGCACGTCGGGATATGGTGTTTATGTGATATGAAATCGGAAAACATTTAAAAAATAAAATAATAATACTTTATTCCGAGTGTTCTTGCTTTTCTCTTTGAAAGTCATCACATAACGGCATTGTAATACACGGTTCGGCTGCATTAAATATTACATATCTGCCGTAGATATTTATTTATAGAGCCCTGATCAGAAGACCTTTTGACAAACTGGAAGAGATGCCGCCAAAACTGAAGATGTGACGTGGATCATAAATATATCAACAATTAAACAACATCTTCCATTTCTTTTCACACAATACGTCTCCTTGCAGTATCAACACTAATTCGGCTGACTTTTATATTTGATCCAATTAGTAGATAGTCTGTATTTACACCATAACGGTGCACAGCTGATAGAAAGGGACTTTTTTGTAGTTTTTAAAGATATTACTGATTTTCTGAACTACCTTTCCAACTCCTCATGCAGTTGACTGTTACAGGTCTATACAAGTTCATGGTACAATGCATAAGCTTCACATCGAGAGACTGAAACTGTATTTTCCTTTACCATTCTGTTTTAATTTCACAATAAAGTTAATAGTCATTATGTTTGATATTATTATGTTTTATTAACTAGACCAGTGGTTCCCAAACTTTTTGTGCCAAGGCACACCAAAGGACAAGTAAAAATCTCAAGGCACACCTATTGTGCAAAATAGCCCTTATAACACGTGTTATCACTCATATCATGTAAAATATCTGTAAATGTGCATAATTATTTACTAATGCCAAATAAAATGTGACAAAGACAACTATATCACTCGTGAAATATTTATTAACGAAATATTTCAGAAATTAATTTGAAACTTTATCAAATTAGGCTTCATCAAAGCAGCAACACACTCATTTAAACCAGACAGGTCACAACATTAAAAATGAGGCAAAGGAAACTCAGCAGAAATTCAGCACAGAGAACTGTCAATGCAAGGAAGCTGCATTGTCCATGGTCCTGAACTACAAATTATAAATGTATTACTTTAAAAAAAAGCAATATATTACACTACTTCGTTACTATCTACATAAAGTAACTCGTTACTTTACTCGCCGAGCACGTACGAACTGCGCATGCGTGAGTGGCAATAACTTTCCTTACCAGCAGGCGGCGGTAGTGTGTATTTGTCATTCAAAACAGGCAACAACCGGAAGACAGAGAAGAAGAACAGACTGTGTGATATTCTTTCACACACACACATACGGGTTTTGGGCCGAGGGCGACACCGTACTTCCGGTATCAACCATTTCACACGAGGTGCATACAGAATATCATAGTCGATTGCCTTAATCAATATAGTCAACTCTAAAATACCACATATATGCATTGGCATGATAATATTATTGTGACAAGTGGGGTATTCACCTGGTGTTTCCAGAAGATAGACGTAGATGCAGCCAAAATCGACCGAAGGCCACTTTTGAGGGTCGTAATTCCATACATTGTACATCCAACAACCCACACAGCTCTAGTTTACGCTGGTAACGACCTAGAGCACACCCCTCAAGTCCAGAGATGTAATCCGAAGACATGCAGCGATTTCTTCGGTCGTTAATTCAGAAAAAAAACCTAGTGCGCTCTGCCTGGCAACATAAGCTAGCTGTTTATATTAGCATTGCCAGGATTTTTGCACCTCCAGAAAAATGGCGTCTTTATAAAAAAATATATGGTGCGCGTTGCATTGTGGGTAGCTGTGACGTCACTGTGTGTGAAAGAATAAACAAACAACAAATAGCGTGTGGTAGCTTCACCTTAGCATGTGTTCTTTGCAGGTGTTTGTTGAGGTTTGACCACGTGGTGTTTACAGCAGTGGATAACAGCTTCTGGCCTGGACACAGTTTGCACCTCACCGTCACATTCGTGTCTATTCTTCGGACGAACTCAAAGTAATGGGCATACCTCCACCCCTCGAATGTTATCGCTGACTCAGCCATGTATATGCAGCACTGCACGTGGAGATGTGGATGCGCAAGTCGCGCAGATTACGTACATATAAAGCTACAAAGTACTGATATAGTCAATTAAAAAATAATTATTTTTGTGTAGTTGTATATTGCAATAATAACGTATGGTTGTCACAAAATCCCACGGCACACCCGGACTTGCGCCGCGGCACACCGTTTGGGAACCACTGAACTAGACCACTGGTTTTATAAACCGCACCGCCTAGTGGTTAAAGCACGTTATTGAATTTAGTTGTTGAATAAGTTATATTTGATGAAAACATTTAAATATTAAGAGTAGCCTCAATACAAAATAGGGGTCAATGATAGAAATATAGAATAGGAAATATAGAATAGAAAATATCAAGAAGATACTGTAGTGATCTCCACAATAAAACAGTTTAGTGCAGGACGTCCAAAGATATTAACAGGAGGATGTGCAAAACAGACAAACCGATAAGGCTGCATTTTACTCAGGTGTAACTAAAGTCTGATTTAAGGGTTGTTTATATTTCACATCATTAATCAGAATCTGCAAAGTAACAAAAATAAATGTAGTAGAGCAAAAATACCAGGTTGACCTCTGAATTGTAGTGGAGTAGAACAAAGTAGTACATGCTGCTGTAACAAAAACATTTCCCAACTTGGGATCAATAAAGTATCTTATCTTAAGATGATCGATGGCTACTGCCATATTTGCTAAATGTGCATCTGAACCTTGACCAGTGCATGTTTCAGGCTTATCAATTAACAACAGGAGGGGTCACAGACATAAGACCAGCTGTTAAATAAAGCTCTTCTGACCTTAGCTGTCATGTGGGTATATTAATGCTGCCCATTAAGGACACAAGCAATTTCCACCCATGTATTAATTATATGTTTTAAATTTGATAACACCAATATGTTCCGTATCCCCTAAACCTCCAGGGATGTATACAGTTTAATACTGGCAACTTCTAATTGTGGGAAATACAAAAACGTCTTTTAAAACTACAATTCCCAGTAGAGACGTGCCATAGAACATGTTGCGAAACACACAATAGCCAGCATGTGTAATTCTGGGGGGGGGGGGGGTGCTGGACCAAGCCCCCAGGCAGTGCGCCAGTACTACACTTCCGTTTGGTTGCCAGGCCCGGAAACACTTTTTCCCATTGACTTACATGGGGAAAGAGTGGTCTGTAACTCGTTGGATAATTTTTTTTAAACTAAATAAACTACCCAGTATGAACACTTGTATAGCCCTTATTAAAAACATTCGTTCCTCAAGTTGTAAAAATTAGCTAATAACGTTATTCTGAGAGTTATTTCCCTCTGCATTATGAACGCGCATCTAACCCACGGGACCGCGCCGCCCGGCACGTTCATGTTACGTGTCCCGACCAATCAGAGCACACTGTGCTCCCAGGGAGGGTGGGGGCTGGAGCTATTGGAGCTAAAACGAGCCGTTAAAGGCAGAGAGTGAAATTCAGTGAATACACGTAGTTTACAGAGATGCTGTATGAGAAACCAATGTGAGTTGCGTTTATCTTTACCCATGGATGCACAATAAGAACGGATCCATATCGTCTTACTGCCATCCCACGGAGCTGTAATAATGGATATATTGCACATGTTTGCTGTAATTCATTATCATACATGGGCTGTATGATTAAATCTTGTACCGTAAATGTTGTATTAAATAAAGTTAATATTACCGACATTATTAACGTCCCTGTAGCTTCGTATTGCACTAAGAAGCTTATTGCACTGTATATAAATATATATATATATATATATACAGTGCAATAATAATTTCATGCTAAATGAAGCTCTGTTGGATATCACTAGATCCTGTTACAGCGTAATATAAGTACATAACGATTGATGTGTACATTAGCATCATTACTAGCTAGCCGCTAGCTGCTAACTGCCGCCTCGTTCATATCAAATCCATGATAACAACAATCCATTACCATGCTGTCATGAACGCACGGTGCTATTACGTGTACGCAAATTGACGTGCTTGATGTGAACGAGCATTTTGGTTAAAGTTGCGCCTGCTCTATGAGTGCACATACGGGTACTTCTCAGGCATGCTGGGTAATCTGTGACGTTTCACTCTCTCAAAAGTTGGGCCATTTTATCATCATGCGCTAATGAGCAGCTCTCATAGGAATGAATGAGGCCCCGCCTCCCACGCTGTATCCAGTTCTTATTATACATCCATGGGCTGGACCCGTCCAAGTCCAGTTTTGGATAGTCTGGCGTGGTTCCATTCCATTTCAAAGAGCTGTTTGACACTCGGCGTAACCTTGTCGCACTGCCACTCCAACATCCAATCACAGAGCTTGAGGGCTAATCACGGGGTTTGTAAAGCAAGGTGGATGTTGTAGTCCCAAACGATAGCTGGGGATTCTGGGTAGTGTAGTGTCTTCGGAAACTCTGTAGTGTCTGAACTCCGAAAAAACTATTTGTTTCTCCGAATCGAAGGTTAAAAACACAAAAGCATTGCACACAATTTAAACCAATCAATATTGTGTAATTAACAAGGATACACTGATGTTTTTTAGTAATGGCGATATCACTGTGTAATCATTTGACAGTGTGGGGAATACTTCCGGTTTTATTATGAAAACTTCGAGACCGGAAATACTGTTTTCACCCACGCTAACTTTACATGGAAGCTGCCCCATATACAGTACACGTTCTCCTGGCGAGACCTCAAATCATCTTCGTATATCTATCAAACCGTAGATCCTACACATCCACTGGACGTAGATTATAAAAGTACAATATCCACTTCTCGCTAGAAATCTAATAAAAAAGCATTTGAATGGCCAAACTATTCCACAATTTAGGATTTTCCAGAGAGGGTTATTTGTGAATAATCGACAGGAGCATGTTGTTTCTTACACGACCACTAGAGGTGCTACACTTTAAAACGTGACTCTGGGTCGTATTTAGCTGCTGAACAATCGACCTATATGGTCGTTTTTTGTAGGAGGACAGGCTGTTTCCAACTCCTCATGCAGTTGACTGTTACAGGTCTATACAAGTTCATGGTACAATGCATAAGCTTCACATCGAGAGACTGAAACTGTATTTTCCTTTACCATTCTGTTTTAATTTCACAATAAAGTTAATAGTCATTATGTTTGATATTATTATGTTTTATTAACTAGACCACTGGTTTTATAAACCGCACCGCCTAGTGGTTAAAGCACGTTATTGAATTTAGTTGTTGAATAAGTTATATTTAATGAAAACATTTAAATATTAAGAGTAGCCTAAATACAAAATAGGGGTCAATGATAGAAATATAGAATAGAAAATATCAAGAAGATACTGTAGTGATCTCCACAATAAAACAGTTTAGTGCAGGACGTCCAAAGATATTAACAGGAGGATGTGCAAAACAGACAAACCGATAAGGCTGCATTTTACTCAGGTGTAACTAAAGTCTGATTTAAGGGTTGTTTATATTTCACATCATTAATCAGAATCTGCAAAGTAACAAAAATAAATGTAGTAGAGCAAAAATACCAGGTTAACCTCTGAATTGTAGTGGAGTAGAACAAAGTAGTACATGCTGCTGTAACAAAAACATTTCCCAACTTGGGATCAATAAAGTATCTTATCTTAAGATGATCGATGGCTACTGCCATATTTGCTAAATGTGCATCTGAACCTTGACCAGTGCATGTTTCAGGCTTATCAATTAACAACAGGAGGGGTCACAGACATAAGACCAGCTGTTAAATAAAGCTCTTCTGACCTTAGCTGTCATGTGGGTATATTAATGCTGCCCATTATGGACACAAGCAATTTCCACCCATGTATTAATTATATGTTTTAAATTTGATAACACCAATATGTTTCGTATCCCCTAAACCTCCGGGGATGTATACAGTTTAATACTGGCAACTTCTAATTGTGGGAAATACAAAAATGTCTTTTAAAACTACAATTCCCAGTAGAGACGTGCCATAGAACATGTTGCGAAACACACAATAGCCAGCATGTGTAATTCTGGGGGGGTGGGGGGGGGGGGCTGGACCAAGCCCCCAGGAAGTGCGCCGGACTCAGATGAAAATATTCGTGCTGGCCAAACGGCGGTACTACACTTCCGTTTGGTTGCCAGGCCCGGAAACACTTTTTCCCATTGACTTACATGGGGAAAGAGTGGTCTGTAACTCGTTGGATAATTTTTTTTAAACTAAATAAACTACCCAGTATGAACACTTGTATAGCCCTTATTAAAAACATTCATTCCTCAAGTTGTAAAAATTAGCTAATAACGTTATTCTGAGAGTTATTTCCCTCTGCATTATGAACGTGCATCTAACCTACGGGACCGCGCCGCCCGGCACGTTCATGTTACGTGTTCAGCATGGTCCCGACCAATCAGAGCACACTGTGCTCACAGGGAGGGTGGGGGCTGGAGCTATTGGAGCTACAACGAGCCGTTAAAGGCAGAGAGTGAAATTCAGTGAATACACGTAGTTTACAGAGATGCTGTATGAGAAACCAATGTGAGTTGCGTTTATCTTTACCCATGGATGCACAATAAGAACGGATCCATATCGTCTTACTGCCATCCCACGGAGCTGTAATAATGGATATATTGCACATGTTTGCTGTAATTCAATATCATACATGGGCTGTATGATTAAATCTTGTACCGTAAATGTTGTATTACATAAAGTTAATATTACCGACATTATTAACGTCCCTGTAGCTTCGTATTGCACTAAGAAGCTTATTGCACTGTATATAAATATATATATATACAGTGCAATAATAATTTCATGCTAAATGAAGCTCTGTTGGATATCACTAGATCCTGTTACAGCGTAATATAAGTACATAACGATTGATGTGTACATTAGCATCATTACTAGCTAGCCGCTAGCTGCTAACTGCCGCCTCGTTCATATCAAATCCATGATAACAACAATCCATTACCATGCTGTCATGAACGCACGGTGCTATTACGTGTACGCAAATTGACGTGCTTGATGTGAACAAGCATTTTGGTTAAAGTTGCGCCTGCTCTATGAGTGCACATACGGTACTTCTCAGGCATGCTGGGTAATCTGTGACGTTTCACTCTCTCAAAAGTTGGGCCATTTTATCATCATGCGCTAATGAGCAGCTCTCATAGGAATGAATGAGGCCCCGCCTCCCACGCTGTATCCAGTTCTTATTATACATCCATGGGCTGGACCCGTCTAAGTCCAGTTTTGGATAGTCTGGCGTGGTTCCATTCCATTTCAAAGAGCTGTTTGACATTCGGCGTAACCTTGTCGCACTGCCACTCCAACATCCAATCACAGAGCTTGAGGGCTAATCACGGGGTTTGTAAAGCAAGGCGGATGTTGTAGTCCCAAACGATAGCTGGGGATTCTGGGTAGTGTAGTGTCTTCGGAAACTCTGTAGTGTCTAAACTCCGAAAAAACAATTTGTTTCTCCGAATCGAAAGTTAAAAACACAAAAGCATTGTACACAATTTAAACCAATCAATATTGTGTAATTAACAAGGATACACTGATGTTTTTTAGTAATGGCGATATCACTGTGTAATCATTTGACAGTGTGGGGAATACTTCCGGTTTTATTATGAAAACTTCGAGACCGGAAATACTGTTTTCACCCACGCTAACTTTACATGGAAGCTGCCCCATATACAGTACACGTTCTCCTGGCGAGACCTCAAATCATCTTCGTATATCTATCAAACCGTAGATCCTACACATCCACTGGACGTAGATTATAAAAGTACAATATACACTTCTCGCTAGAAATCTAATAAAAAAGCATTTGAATGGCGAAAACTATTCCACAATTTAGGATTTTCCAGAGAGGGTTATTTGTGAATAATCGACAGGAGCATGTTGTTTCTTACACGACCACTAGAGGTGCTACACTTTAAAACGTGACTCTGGGTCGTATTTAGCTGCTGAACAATTGACCTATATGGTCGTTTTTTGTAGGAGGACAGGCTGCTTCCACCAGAGGGAGAACAGCTGCTTATGCTCACCCTTCCAAAGATGGGCACCAGGTGATGTTCACACATGGAGAACATGTCGATGTCTTTGACGATCACCATCTCGTCGTGGTCCTCGTCGAAGATGGCGTCGTTCAGCACGTCTGCTGGAGAAAAGGAATATTCATGAGAAGAGAGGGGGAAAGAATCTCCTAAATACCCCAAACAAGTAGGCTTTGCAAGGGGTTATCTCTGGTTCTTTTTTAACAATGTCCCTTAGGCGATGGACGGATGGAAACAACCCGGGACACCAGGTTCACCTCCACCGATGAGCCGCTACTTTTTATCTCAGATTTGGAGTCCCTCTGGCAAACACCGAGGTCTAATTATAGCTCTGCCTCCATACGCTCCTTCCTGTTGTTGCTTTATTGCAATTTTCAGTCGCCGGGGGTTCAATAAACCGCTTTATCTGTTTGTGACGACGCAGGCGCCGCTCGCTCTCACGGTCGCGTTTTTTAATTTCCTGACTGGCTATCTGTTGGAGGGAACTGGGGGGGGGGGGGGGGGGGGCAGACAACGGACTTGTTGCTTCAGTCTTTGCAGCTCATTGAGCGACTCTGTGTGTAAACAGGACAGAAGGTCGTTCAACGCTTTTAAGGTCTCTTTTTTTTTACCATTTTTGTTTGTCTGATTATAACGCAGTTTGTCACGATGCCACGGCACACCTCTCCAACCAACATCACCTTTTGTCTCATGTCTCTTGATCCTATATGAGACTTTTGACAGCTGAGTCTCTGCAGATGTGGCGTACTGCTTTGGATCAACTCTTCTCCTGTGACTTGATAAACCCTTTGTGTAATCTTTTTTCCCAACTTAGGTCACCATCAGACGTTGTTTGATGTATCAAATGAATTCATTAATTTAGATTTTAGCTGAGGCTGAGAGTAATTTCATTAGTTTTGCAAGAACTTGGCCAAAAACCACAGATGTTGTTAAATTGTACAAAGGGAAAATGTATGTGTACTAATTACTAACTGTATCTTTCTTCTGTTGGCTGCTACCCCAAAACACATTGATTACATCTGCTTTAATAAAAATGACTCTAAGCATCCTTAACAGTGTCGTTATGATATCTGATAGAAAGCAAAACGACAGAAATTAAATTAAAGTTGTTGTAAAAAAAACTCTGATTACAGATGTTACACTGTCTGTTACCGTACAAGTTGCATCTCTCTCAAGAGGACAACACACGAACAACACACACGCACGCGTTTTTTTCCTCAGGGAAAATAACATTATGTCAACCTTAACTGGATAAAGGGCAGCTGGTGAGGACTGCCGTTTTGGACGCCCTGGGTGACAGAAAGTATCAGGTAATGACAGGCTTACTCATCATCAGCTCCACATTCAATAGTGCGTGTGCGTGTGTGTGTGTGTGTGTGTGTGTGTGTGTGTGTGTGTGTGTGTGTGTGTGTGTGTGTGTGTGTGTGTGTGTGTGTGTGTGTGTGTGTGAATCAATACAAGACACGAAAGCCACATGTTGACACGTTCTGAATGCAGCAGGAAACAGTGGAGTGAATGGCTAATTAGCAGAGGTTATTCACTTATTGTTTGGCAGCCATAACACTGTGTGCGTGCGTGTGTTTATGTGTGTGTGTGACATTTCTCTCTCTTGCACAGAAACATGCACACACACACACACACACACACATTTCCTATACATAGTCTTAACCCCTGGGCTGTATTCATGAGTCACCCCTGTACATCCCAGCCTCGACATAGAAACCTTGTTTATTTCCCAGTTTGACATCCCATAATATTCAGTGTTCATGCTGTTTTCAGAGCTGCTGAGTTTCAGGAAATTGTCTTTTTTTTTTGCTTATTTAAAAAGACCTTTATTGACTTATAGTCTGAAGACTCCTGGGTGCTCTGCGCTGCCTTTTGATTGGAGGCCACAAAAGATTTTTTTGTGTTTTGTTGCTAGGCAGCCTCCTCACAATCAGCTGATGATCAGCTGTCAGACCTTCAGGACAGGTGTTTGGTGCAGTTTTTTGGTTTATGTGCTCATTATAAAGGCCTTTTATGTACATCAAAGTTCTCTGTGTGAGTTGTGGAGGTGAACAGTGAAACTATAACAGCTGTAAACATCTATCACTGTTCACAGACACACTTCCTGCTTCAACTCTGACTTTTCCTGAGCATTCTCGTTCAATGAGAGATTATAACAATTTGCAGTATGAACTAAATAGTAAAGTGGTTTATTTAATCTGGATAATCTGTGTTCTTCAGACTTCATTATACTGATGGCGCTGTGTCATGGTCTCAGAAATTAATAATAATAATAATGCATTACATTTTTTATTAGAGCGCTTTTACAGGTGCTCAAAGGGCTTTACAAGTACACATTACACATATTAGACGTGTTAATTAGCGTGTTGAATTCAAAGTTATCATATCTGAAAGAAATGCAGATCAAATGTAAGCAGCTCTTTGAGGCGCTAATATTGTTAGCATGCTAACTGATTTCAATTACGTGAGCACATCAGGCTGCCAGGTTGCAGTTGCAATACAGTTAAGTCAATATTTGTATATCAAGCCCAACCTTTGTAAAACATATGTATATTTTATTAGTATCCAATCCAAATACGTTTTGAGGTTGAGTTACTGCCTGTCCATGTTATGTGTACTATTATCCTCAAAAAGTGGAAGGACACCAACAATAAGTCACTCAATCTCAGTGGCTCAATTCATCAAAAGTAATTTGGCCTTGATTTGTTGAAGCAAATTTTCCAGCAAAAACTAAAAATATATTGTGGTTGCAGCTTCTCTTTTGCAACTCGTCTTTGTTTTGGTTAAGAAAAATTAAATAAATACACAAACTTGCATTCTGGTGGATTGAAAAGACCAAACAATAAGGATGAATTCACCTTTTGATTATTAATATAATAGATCATTAGCTTTGTAAAAATGTCCTTCAAATCAAAAACGTGTGCAGTAATCCAAACGTGTTTAATCTCTAAAACTCCTGTACAATCACGAGAGCAGAATTCCTATTAAATCTCTGCATAACTTTTCCCCATTACAAGTGTGTTGGTCATGTGCACGGCAACAAGAGGATTTTAGGCTCATGTTGTGATGAAAGCTAAACCCATGACACACACACACAGTGTGACGCTCACTAAGAAATGCTATAACCCCCCACAAACATCCAGCTTTGAAACTACATTTGTATTTCTGTTTTCCAACAAGTCAAAGGGGAGTCTCCTGCAACAGCCAATCAGAACACAGACAGAACACCGCCTGCAGCACACATGTATGTCATCATTATCTCCTCCACTGTCCATCCTCTCCTGCTCAGAGGTAAGGAGAAGGTGGGAGGGGTCAGCTGGTACCTGTGTGAAAACATGAATCATCACCCCCCCCCCCCCGCATTCCTTCCTTTACAGCTTAACAACACATTAACCAACCCCCACCACAGAGCAAACCACCTCCAGATGGAGTTATGGAGGAGGCTGAAGGGGCAGATCCCGACTCCAGCCAGTCCCACGCGTGGAGAACCCGGCCCATGTGGAGAATGACAGTGCACATGTAACCCTCCCACACCTGCATGTGACTCAGCAAAATCCTCTCTGGATCAGCGGGTCGAAAGGTTTAGGTGGATCCAACGGGAGCCAGAGGAACGCACGGATCAATGTATTCAGTTTAATAGCTTTAAAGAGTACACACAGTACACAGAGGTAATTGAAGGGCAGTTTTTGTCAGCTCTGATTGAGCATGCATGTCCTTTTAATTTCTGTGATCATCTTAAAAATGTGTTTAACTCATTTGGCAGCAACATCCAGTCTGACTAGATGGGCCTGATCAAAAGTCATGAGAATATTTGTTTCAAGGAGCGGATTTAGGTGCGCAACACAAAATGTAAGACTGTTAACACACACACACATCCAAAGCTTCCGACATTTTGGAGAAATGTGTATAACATTATTTTGGGATAAATGTATATAAAAGATGCACAAAGCCAGGACTAAAACATTTGTTTTCCTTTATGGGATCATCTGAAGTTGTGACCTTTAATAAATAACTTATTGCAATTTCCGAAATCCAAAAGGTACACCTTTAGATTTCTTGCTTTGTTTATCCAACAGTCCAAAACTGCTAATGTTCAGATTACTATCAATAAGAACTGAGAAAACTAGCTCCGTTTCAGGCTGACAATATTCACTTTTCAAATGCAGAGGTGGAAAGTAATGAAGTATTTTATAAGCAATGTTATGCTTCTACTCCACCATTCACAGTGTAATTATTGTACAATTTAATTCGGAGTAAAGTACAAATATCTCCAATCTTCATCATCATCATCATCAAAGGCACTCTGATCTGTTTCAACTTTATCACAGTTCAACATGGCTGCACCAGCAGGAATTCTGTCATTAAAAGCATCTCAGTCTGGATTTACTCAAATTGGTTTTATATCGTGAAACATTACTCATGATTACAGCCAACAGCGGCGCCAGGGTATGGCTGGGGTAGGCTACAGCCATACCAAGAAATTGATTAGCCCCACCTTAGCCCCACCATGAAAAATGATGTTAAAGTAAGCAAAATAAAGTCCGCCAACTCGCGCGGGGTAAATTGTACAGACAGCAGTTAGTAAGATTGATTTCAGCAGCCACTTGTCTGGAAATACCGAAGACCAGAAACGGTTTTGAAAACTTTTGTCACGTAGTGATCGTCTTCCAATAGAACATCTTTGATAATGTCTTCTGGCCAATCAGAATCAAGATAACGGCGTGGTGTTGTTGCAGGAAGTCCCGACGGAGAATAATTGTGCTGTAGTACATCTCTATTTACATCGATACAACATTACATGTTGATAGAAATCAACACGTAATGAAATAAGACCCACGGTTTGATGATTGATAGGTGTGTGGGCTGTCTTTCATTTTGACACACAGAACAATGGGGGCTATCCACCCTTATCCACAATGTAAAGTAATTCACAGCCTCTTCCCTCTTCTCTCTGTGAGGAGCAGCAGGTTCAGCTTTCAGAACAAAGTAACACAAAACTAAAATGGCATTCATTTTTTTAAATATGTCGTGTAGTAATAGATGTATTTATTTTTCTTCTCAAGAGAGTACCAGAATGTGTATTTTATGTTAGTATTTTAAAAAATCTCCTGGGGGACAATCCCCCCAGCAGGGGTTGGGTTTTCAGCATGTCAATTATTTCCCCTGTAGGGAAGTTGCCGGATTGGCTCCAGGTCGTCCTTTTTATTTACTAAGACAGATGTGCCTTTTTATTTCATACAGTTCAATTTGGATTGAGACAGGGAAATAATCTAAACCTCGCGCGTGGCGTTTCACTGTCAAGGGGGGCGATATAGCGTGTATGTAATTACATTGCAAATACTGACTTGAGCCCCACCATTGTATGGGTTAGCCCTACCATAGATTACCCAACAAAAATACTCTGGCGCCGCCACTGATTACAGCTGAGCACCAGGTAGACCTTGAAGTCCCCTGACTTTAAAAATGCTTAAATATCACACTTTATACAATAAACTTATGTATTAAAGCACTCAATATGCAGCAAGTTGGCTCAACTGTTGATTAACTGTATATTATTGTCTTTTTAGAGTTCGATTCCTGTATAAGAAGGATTTTCATGATGTAGCTGGTTGAGATATACCTAATGAAATATCAAAATATAAGTAGGCTAGATACACTTTATATGTTGCTGGGGAGCTTTATCTGTCACAATATTTGTTTTTACTGATCAATTTATTTTTAAAGTTTTAATGGACAAACTACAGCTGTCAAATGAACGTTGATTGACAATAAAAGTATGTCCCACTTAGTATAAAGTTGAGTTAAAAAGGGAAATAATAGCTTTTACTTATTAAACTACGTCCTTTAAATCAGGTAAAAGCAGGGGCGGCGGGTGCCGTAGGCTAGGGAAGGCTAAGCCTTCCCAAATATTTGTGTCACTGCATCCTGGTAAAATACAAATATAATGTATAATGTCTGTGTCTTTGACATTAGCGCTGCTAGCCACCTGTGCCCTGTACTACGAAGCCAGTTCAACAGACCCTGGATATGTTTGAGTAACAAACTAACAACAACAAACTAACAAACGAGATCTCGCTAAGCGGTCCTACGACGCTGGTTATCAACTCGGTAAATCAAGCCAGGGTTTCTCTCTCCAGCTGAGAGCGCGTTCACGTCTAAGACACGAGTGGATCTGACTTTAATTACATTTGACTGTGTTTCGTCAACATAATGTGTTGCTTAAAATAATACTTCTGCATACAGTATGTGACACTGTAAGTGTTGCACGGCCAGATACGGCTGGAGAAGCTGACTCAGATAAGGAAATATATGATATATTATGATATTATATGATCGATGATCTGATTGATGATGTAATATGAATGATAAGTGCGACACGTCGGCGTCTTCTCTGCATACGGCAGTTTAAACTGTATTTCCTTTATCCTGTAATATGACTTGAGAGATTTAAACTCCGCACACTGAGTTGATCTCTTTTCTATAGACGCCGGAGGCGGGTAGCATCAGGTAAAACAAGTTATTTAGCCTTCCCAAACCTGAGCCTCACGCGCCGCCTATGGGTAAAAGTCTCATTTCTGATTATCTGAGAATTAGTAAATATGAAGGAAGTATAGAGAGTAAGTTTTGGGAGATGCTGTCTCTCCTTTAGCAGCCACCTGTTGACCGCAGGACAAATCGCCGCATCCTCTGGGCGGCTTTGGGACTTACAAACTCACCGATGAGTTTCTCCTGGTAGCCCTTGGTGAAGAACTGCATGGCGGTGGCCGCTCTCCAGGGGGTCTTGAGGAGCCCCTGCCGCTGGGGGTCATCCCCGAGCCCCCGCAGGATGGTGGTGTAAGCGGCGGCCAGGGACGGCAGGCTTATTTCGTTGTCCTCCACGCTCCTGGTGCGATCCTCCCGCCAGCTCTCCATCACCGGCCGCTGAGAGCCGGACTCCGCGGCGGGAGGCTGGGAGGGTCCGCCGGCCGGCCGCTTCACCATCCCGTCACAGTGTCCGTTCACCACGGAGCTGGTCCCGGCGTCCTTCTTGTCGCTGGAGCCGAACTGGGTCTGTTTGGAGTGCTCCATCACTTCTTCTTCTTCTGTGTTTAACTTGTGTTTCCTGTCTGCTGAGCACTTGTTGGACCAGTTGCTGCTTTCTGAATCTCTTTCTGTTCCGAGTTAAAGTACGCGCTCCTCCAGCAGTCTCTACATCCAGCCTTTATAACAGCAGATAATCCAGGGAGAGCTCCTATTGGCTGGCCGGATCCAGGGGGCGTGGTCTACGACTATTTCATTTGTGATGCAACAAGTGCTCATATCAATACTACATTCAGAATCTTACTAAGTAAAAGTACATGAATATTATCATTGCTTGTACTTCAGGTATAGCTGAAGTAAAGTACTCAATGTGCATAATGGGTCATTACAGAATCATATTGTCTTGGGTACAACTGGCTAAAACTTAAGCATTCTATAGTACAAGTCTTGCAATTAAAGAAAATAAGTAATATTAATAGATAATTAACATTATTCATATAGAACCTTTCCAAAACAATGTGTACAACAAGCTTTACAGGGGGTTAACAACAAACCCAATAATTAATGTATTAGAAAAACTATAACAAAAGCACCTTCCATAAAATGATTAAATAAAGCAATACGATATAAAAAGAGTGGACATTGTGAATACAATTCAGATTAAATACAAACAAAAATGCTGGTAAAATAGATTACAGGAAGGCTAGACTATATAAGTGTCTTGTAAGGAGTGTTAAATAATGAGATAGACAGATATTGCAAAATATGTTGGCAAACGCTCGTTCACCTTTGTGTCTGGATCTAGGACCCAGAGAGAAAGCAGGATTTAAAGACCTCAGGGCCCTGACGGCACACAAGGAGTTAACATATCTGAAATATAGTTTAGGGACCAACCATTCTGAGCTTTTCAAGTGATGCGTGTAGATTTAGATATATGGGGTGGAGTAAAAAGCACAATTACGCCTTTCAAAATGTGGTGGAGTGTAAAGTGGAAAAGGCTGACAATGAAATGTCAGTTTTAAATCTCAGTCCTGATTATTAATGCGACCTGCTAGCTGACTGCTTCTGCCGCAGTAAGAAAACTGAAAATCCAACAAAAAAGTTACATCAAGATAAGAACAAACTTTTAAAAAATACTACAAAGGGACGAAAGCAGTAATAAAAAACAAAAAAGCAGAACAAAGTTACCTTAAGGATAAATAATAAGGAGGTGTTTCGTCTGTTTAACATCAAGAAGTTGCATGTCATACAAGCTTCTACATGGTGCTCCGCCTCGCCCCGTTCTGGATGAATACCATGAGAGATTGGCAATGTTTCAAAACAGATGGAGCCATGGGACTGCCTCTGTGTATTTGCTTGTATTGTTTATCCTTGATTTTAAATGTAACTATATTTATGTGTTGTTCTTTTCTTTTCACTATCTCTGTAAAGCGACTTTGAGCACCTGTAAAAGCGCTAACAAAATAAATATATTATTATTATCCTGTTCTATTTGTACAAGATCAAATAACCCTGAGCTTCAGACATCACGTTGGTCTCCTGCAAGCAAATTACTTTGTTAAATAGGAATTTTCTTTACATTGGTGACCTATTTTTTGTTATATATTTGCATCTTCAGGAGGAACAAACGGGCTGAGAGCCACAGACAGAAGGGAAGTCAGAATGTAGTCATTGTTGTTGTTTTTGAATATAACACCAGACATATCCTTGAAAGAGCCCATCAAATATGAGCTCCCCTTTTTTCACTTCTTTGTGAATGAATTCAATGCCACACAAAAAAAATGGATGGAGACTAAAAATGTGAACTAACATTTACATTTATTCAATTTGTAAAATACAGTTTATAAGGGTTTATAGAAGTGTTGTAAATGTAAAATCAAAACAAAGGATGCCCCATTATTAATGAATTTATGTTCTGATAAGTGCCGCAAATAACAGACGCATTATCTAACGCAGCAAACAGATTTCCTACATACATTTGCACTGAAACCAAGACTAAAATAAAATGTTTAGTTTTTGTTAAAAGCAAATGCCGAAAGCTTGGAGGATGGATCTAGAGATTTTTTCTTCTTGGCACTATTTTCATCTGCTTCTGCCTGTCCTTTCTCTGTCTCTGCACCCTCTGCTCCTCCTTCGGCCCTCTTCCTCTTCTTCAGATCTGCTGGGTCTCCAGTTTTTGCTCTTTCCGTCCAGGACTGAATCAAATAGGAAAAATAAAAGAACATGAAATGCCTGTTGATTACGGAACAGGACAAAACAAAATCATACAGTTCTTCCATTTCAATTGAGGCTCCAAACACCTACATCAAATGACTAAATACACACTACACACACACACACTCAGGCGTGCAGTTTGAAATTGCATCCTGTCATGTATAATCACTACTGACAGCCTGCTGCCTCTTTTCCCTCCTCGTGCTTTCCCCCCCCCTTTCTTTCTCTCCCAGCCGAGACAAAAGGAAGCGCTTGCCTGGACGTAATGGAGCCCGGATGAATCATCAGGCCTGGTGAGTGGTCTGGCCACACACACAAACACAACACACATACATACTCTTCACCTGCAGCACTGCCCATTAACCCCATGCATATTCAAACAAGCCTCAAAACATAAAACACCACCGATAGAGAACTGGTAGATGCTACAAACTGTGACGTCCTGCTATTCAATTGTTATTTGATTGAATTCGGACAGAATAATGACATTAGGACAAATTAGGAAACACACACAGAGCCCCAGGGTCGTTAACGAGGTTTCAGCTTCCTGCAGGGTCATGTAACAGATTTTTCTTATTAAATATCCAAACTGAAAAGTCAAAGCCTTCACTGTATCTACTAGGGATGTAACGATACCAAAAACTCACGGTACGATAATATCGCGATAAAAAGTCCACGGTACGATATTTATCGCGATATTGAAAACTAAAGGAAAAATGTGAATTTAAAAAAAAAAAAATTCTTTATTAAATAAGAAATCACATTTACGGGCACATTTACATAGTTATAGACATGTACAAGTGCCCATAGTATCAACGAGCATTTCATTTAGCCTAGCTTTAAAAACATGCAGAGGAATGAGATTGCTCAGTTTCAATTCTTGCTGAAGATTGTTCCAAGCAAGTGGAGCTGCGCACATAAAAGCTGTCTTACCTAAGACAGTCCTTGCTCTTGGCACATCTAACAATACTACATCATGCGATCTCAGACAATAGCTGCTTGCAACTCTCTGTGTTTTCAGAGAGCAGCTATAATACGGGAGTTTACCCAACAAAGCTTTATAAAAAAACGTGTACCAATGACTGAGCCTCCGTACAGAGAGTGATGGCAAACCTACCTTGGCATACAGGGTACAGTGATGAGTAAGTGTGACAAATCTCAGTGCGCTGTGATAGGCGGCATCTAACTTGTTCAGGCAATAGGCAGGTGCATTCATATACAACAAATCACCATAGTCCAGCACAGGTAAAAAGGTCACGGTGACTAGCCTTTTCCTGGCTTCAAAAGAGAAACAGGACTTGTTTCTGAAAAAGAAACCTAGTCTAACCCTCAGCTTTTTAAGCAGGTTATTGACATGAAGTTTAAAAGTAAGACAATCATCAAGCCAGATACCTAGGTATTTATAACAGGTAACCACTTCAAGTACTTGTCCTTGCATAGTAAGGCAAGGCAAGTTTATTTATATAGCACTTTTCAACACAAGTGCTTTACAAAAAATGAAAGACATTAAGAAAAGGGCATTTAAAATCAGTCATTAAAAAGAAAAGCTAATAAAATAAATATTAAAAGAAAAAATAAATGGATAAAAGTTACAGTGCAGTTTAAGATGTGAATAGTTCAATTAAAAGCAGCGGGAAAAGTCTTTAGTCTGGATTTAAAAGTAGTCAGAGTTGTAGCGGACCTGCAGGTTTCTGGGAGTTTGTTCCAGATATTTGGAGCATAATAACTGAACGCTGCTTTACCATGTTTAGTTCTGACTCTGGGGACAGAAAGCTGACCAGTCCCTGAAGACCTGAGAGATCTGGATGGTTCATCATTTAGCAGGAGGTCAGTAATGTATTTTGGGCCTAAACCATTCAGTGCTTTATAAACCAGTAGCAATATTTTTAAATCTATTCTTTGACACACAGGAAGCCAGTGTAAAGACTTCAGAACTGGAGTGATGTGATCCACTTTCTTAGTGTTAGTGAGGACTCGAGCAGCAGCGTTCTGAATCAGCTGCAGCTTCCTAATAGATTTTTTAGTGAGACCTGTGAAGACACCATTGCAGTAGTCGAGTCTACTGAAGATAAAAGCATGGACAAGTTTTTCCAAATCCTGCTGTGACATTAGTCTTTTAATCCTAGATATATTCTTTAGGTGATAGTAGGCTGACTTAGTAAATGTTTTAATGTGACTGTTGAAACTCAGGTCAGAGTCCATGACTACACCTAGATTTCTGGCTTTATCTGTTGTTTTGAACATTGCACACTAAAGCTCAGCGCTAACTTTTATACGTTCTGACTTGGCTCCAAAAACCATTACCTCAGTTTTATCTTTGTTTAATTGGAGAAAATATCAATATAAACAATATCCAAAACAGGCTCTGGTGTCTTTTTAGCTTTTGAAAATAGCATTACCTTGGTTTTATCAACATTTAAAAGAAGCTTACGTTCAGCAAGCTGAGTCTGAATAATGTTAAAAACAGCCTGTAATTTAACACCAGCTTCCTTAATGGAGGGACCTGCACAGTACATCACGGTATCGTCCGCATAAAAATGTAAAGTAGCTTCATCCACATTTTCACCTAAACTGTTGATATATATGGAGAATAAAAGTGGACCTAAAACAGAACCTTGAGGAACACCATTAGCAATGTTTAACCACTCAGAAGACAGCCCATCAAAGTGAACACATTGGGACCTTTCAGAGAGGTAGTTCACAAACCACCCTACTGCATGGCTGGACATGCCTATACTGAGTAGCCTCTGCTTTAAGATGCGATGATCGACGGTATCAAACGCTTTGGAAAGGTCAATAAATAGAGCTGCACAACTCTGCTTATTATCTAAAATACTCGTAATGTCATTCACCACTTTCATTGTGGCAGTGATGGTGCTATGTTGCTTTCTGAAGCCTGACTGATGTTTAGACAGGATATCATTTTTACATAAAAACTCCTTTACCTGTTCACTCACTAGGCGTTCGAGCACCTTCGCCAGAACTGACAATTTAGAGATTGGCCTATAGTTATTTAAAATAGTTGCATCCCCTCCTTTTAGCAAAGGCAAGACATAAGCTGACTTCCATACTTTTGGAATTGCATTTGTGTTGAGGGAGAGGTTAAAAAGAGTAGTAAGAGGAAGAGCAATAAAATCTGCAGCTATCTTTAAAAAGAAAGGTTCTACGTTGTCCGGGCCGGCCGGTTTCTTAGGATCTAACTTAGATAAGGCTTCATGAACAACATTGACAGTAAAAGGAGTAAAACTGAAAGGGTTTTCCAGACCACATTGTTCAGAGTCACGGATTGGGGTGTTCACAGAAGCAGAGTTAGAAACAGAATCAAACATAGAACCGCAGGACACAAAATGCTCATTAAAGCAATTTAGCATAGTAGCCCTGTCCGATATAGAGCCAGATGCTGTGGTAAGGCACGGAGGTAGCTCATTACGGATCTCACCGGTGGATATCGATTTTATGGCTTTCCAAAATTTCCTAGGATTATTTAGATTTTCTGTGGTAACTGACAAATAGTACTTCGACTTTGTACTTTTGATATGTGAAGTGAAGCTATTCCTTAGCTGCCTAAAACGCAGCCATTCTACCTCTGAGCCTGATTGCCTAGCCTTAGCCCAGGCCTTGTTTCTCTCATGCAGGAGACTGGACAGTTCAGCAGAAAACCAAGGATTGTCTCGTCCCTTCACTCTAAATGTACGCAGGGGTGCATGTCTATCAATGATCTCCATAAAACCAAGATAAAAAATAAGACCATCCAGTTTCTACATCAGCACACAGATCGATTTTTCCCCAATCAAACCCAAACAGATCATGAACAAAACCTATTTCAAGGTGGGGCTAAGCCATTTCTTGGTATGGGTGTAGCCTACCCCAGCCATACCCTGGCGCTGCCACTGGTGGGATGTATGGGGCGGGCCATTCTGCACATGCGTTAAATGCGTTAAATATTTTAACGTAATTAATTCAAAAAATTAATTACCGCAGTTAACGCGATAATTTTGACAGCATTAGTAAATACACATCTGAGTTGACAAATATGACATGTGGGGTACCTCAAGGCTCCATCTTGGGGCCTCTTCTCTTTAACATGTACATGCTACCACTGGTTCAGATAATGAAAAACAACAAAATAAGTTACCATAGCTATGCGGATGACACACAAATTTACGTAACAATTTCACCAGAAGACTATGCTCCAATTCAAACACTGAGTAAGTGCATTGAACAAATCAATGACTGGATGTGTCAGAACTTTCTCCAATTAAACAAAGATAAAACTGAGGTAATGGTTTTTGGAGCTAAGGCAGAACGTATTAAGGTCCTGACACACCAACCCGATTTTGGGAGTCAGAGGCCGTCAGAGGCTGTCGGGCATTCGCGGCACCGTAGTCAGGTTGGTGTGTCCCGCACCGTCTGCCGTGACAGGCCTTATTTGGACTGCCTGACCCGATGCATGGCCGATTCAACATGTTGAATCGGCCATGCATCGGGTCAGGCAGTCGGACCAAGCAATCACTCTGATTGGCTGTTCAGATAGCGAATCAGAAGCGAAACGGAAGTGAGGGATGTAAACAAACGATTTAAGAAGTCACACACAGACCAGTGTTGCCAACTTGGCGACTTTGTCGTTAAATTCGGTGGCTTTCCAAACCCTCCGGCTACTTATTTTTGTCAAAAGCGACTAACGACTAATCTAACGACTTGTAATGGTGTTATTAGGGACTTTTCTGGTGTTTGGAGACTCACGTATTGTTCTGCAGTTAACGAGCTGCCGTGAGCCCCTCAGCCCTCCCATAGTACTGACGGGCGCGCAGACTCACAGTTGCCTCCCGCAGCAGGCAGCTCAGCTGCAGTCAGAGCAGAGAGGAGACAGCCACACTCTCCCGCGTCGAAACAGCTTCAGTCACTTAATCACCTCGTCCACTGTGTGTGCCTCTCTGTGACAAGCTAAACATCCACGTAGGTCATCATGTCACAGTCTAAACCAGTGACCACCAACTGGCGGCCCGCGGGCCACATCCGGCCCGCCAGACATTCTCATCCGGCCCGCACGACGGGGTTGACTGCGGCGTGGTTACTGCGTTCGCAGTAACCACTGTGTGCAGTACCGGAGTCCAACAGAGAGGCAGCAGCTGCGGGACAGTAGCCTAGAAGCAGGGTTGGGTTGTAACGGAATACATGTAACGGTAGGGCTGTGCAATTAATCGTATTTTAATCGCGATTACGATTATGGCTTGCGACGATTATGAAAACAGCATAATTGACAAAATACGATTATTTTGCTGGGTGCGCTTTCGCCCCTCCCTAAAAGCCCACTCGGCCATGTGGGAGTGACAGGTGTTGTGAGTGTTCAGCGTGAGCGAAGATGTCAGAACAAGAGCAGCAACTCGTTAAAAAGAAGGGTACAACTATTTCCACTATTTGCAAGTACTTTGTCTGCTGCTGGTTTATAAAGCACTGAATGGTTTAGGCCCAAAATACATTTCTGACCTCCTGCTAAATGATGAACCATCCAGATCTCTCAGGTCTTCAGGGACTGGTCAGCTTTCTGTCCCCAGAGTCAGAACTAAACATGGTAAAGCAGCGTTCAGTTATTATGCTCCAAATATCTGGAACAAACTCCCAGAAACCTGCAGGTCCGCTGCAACTCTGACTACTTTTAAATCCAGACTAAAGACTTTTCCCGCTGCTTTTAATTGAACTATTCACATAAACTGCACTGTAACTTTTATCAATGTATTTTTTCTTTTAATGTATATTTTATTATCTTTTCTTTTTAATGACTGATTTTAAATGCCATTTTCTTAATGTCTTTCGTTTTTTGTAAAGCACTTTGAATTGCCTTGTGTTGAAAGGTGCTATATAAATAAACTTGCCTTGCCTTAGGCAAATGTTTGTTTATTATCATTGGAACAATGACAAATATTCTCCTGAATATTCAATACAACAACCTGGAACCTCTCTCTCTCTCTTACACTCTCACCCAGCCCTGTGTACTTCTTTGCACTGAGCCAGTTGATCAAACAGACAAGCCTGTTTACAGTGGTCGCTCCTCTGTCTTCATAACAGTCAAAGCATGAGACTGAAGTTCCCACTGTGGGTCAAAATAATGCGCTGTGATGTGCAGTCGACACGTTGGATGCAATCCGAATGATCTAACGCAGCCCCTCGTCCTCCACAATGTTAAGCTGTAGCCACCCATTTACAGGGTTCTTACACCTTTTCCAAAGTCAAATTCAAGCACTTTTCAAGCATTTTCAAGGTGCATTTTCCAGCTTTTCAAGCATCTTACAGCTGTTGTAAATTACATATTTATATACACATACTCAAATGATTATTTCCCTACCTCACATTAAATCAGATGTTCTTTATGCTATAAACAAACAAATGTGTGTTTCGTGATAGCATTCTACTTGAGGATGAAAAATTAAAGAAAAGAAAACTAAGTTTAATATTTCAAAATTAGTGACCCATCTGTATGTCCCATATAACCTGTCTGAGCCAATATAAAACAATCAGCCAAATAACTTTTCAATATATTATTGATTACTATTTTTGAGGTACTTTTAGGTTGGCAGTAAACACAAGTCAGAGGTACATGGTGTACTTCTACTCCACTACAGTTCAGAGGTACATGGTGTACTTCTACTCCACTACAGTTCAGAAGTACATGGTGTACTTCTACTCCACTACAGTTCAGAAGTACATGGTGTACTTCTACTCCACTACAGTTCAGAGGTACATGGTGTACTTCTACTCCTCTACAGTTTAGAGGTACATGGTGTACTTCTACTCCTCTACAGTTCAGAGGTACATGGTGTACTTTTCCTCCACTAAATATTTAATCCCTTTAGTTACTTCACAGATCAGGATGAATGATGTGAAATCTAATCAAGTGTTGAATCAGACTTTAGTTCCACCTGGAGTAAATCCACAAGCTACCCTGCAGTATACAAAGCCATTCAAACTAGCTGCACCTTTACCAGCTTTGAGAACACTTTCATGATCAATCATTATAAAACATATCATATATATTATTCTGAAATGGACCAATCTGCACAATCACTACTTTTACTGTCGCTACTTTCACTATATTTTGATGAGAATACTTTTCTACTTTCACTTGAGGAACATTTTGAATGCAGTACTTTTACTGTGACAGAGTATTCCTACACTCTGGTACTTCTACTTTTGCTAAGTACAAGATCTGAGTACTTATAATTTCACTACAAGATCTGAGTACTTATTCCACCTCTGGTAGTGTATTAGTCTGAATTGTAGCCACAAAATCACGCAGAGCTGCATAAAAATAGCCTCACAATGGTAACAAGTGGAAAATAATATCTACAAATGTGTACAATGATTTGTAGGTAATGCTACTCAAGACACCTGACTTATACATCTTCAAAGGAAGACTGTGTTCATTCTACAATTACATGGGATTAAAGCAACATGTAGTTTTACTTGTATTATACTTCAATTTTATATAAAACACAGTTTGTTTACATCTGTTTTCAAATAAACAAAGTCTTGGCTTTCAGAATATTAAACTTGTTTCGGCAAATTCAGATGATAAATACAACTTTGAAGCTTCAGCATAATTACAAGCAGAGAACGGACTAATGTAACATCACAGCAAGCATAACAACAACCAGTGTGCATCTGGACCCGGTGACAACATTACCTATTGACGCAGCAACCACTGTAAGTTATATTCTTGTTTAATTAGACTTCTCGGTTTCATTTATTCGACTCTGTATAATTGTTACTGTAGCTAAAACGGCTAAATCGCTTTTGAGAGATTTTAAATCTCAGATCTGCTCAGGCGAAACCTGCTTTACAGCTCTCAGCACTCAAGCCTGCATTATTAACATAGGCAGGGCCAGTCTATTGATTGCGTGAAGTAGAACTGCGTGACTCAGTCATCCTTTAGCTCAAAAAGCATTTAAATACCGCATTTAGAAACTGATGAACTCAGTGTGCATCTGGACCCGGTGACAACATTACCTATTGACGCAGCAACCACTGTAAGTTATATTCTTGTTTAATTAGACTTCTCGGTTTCATTTATTCGACTCTGTATAATTGTTACTGTAGCTAAAACGGCTAAATCGCTTTTGAGAGATTTTAAATCTCAGATCTGCTCAGGCGAAACCTGCTTTACAGCTCTCAGCACTCAAGCCTGCATTATTAACATAGGCAGGGCCAGTCTATTGATTGCGTGAAGTAGAACTGCGTGACTCAGTCATCCTTTAGCTCAAAAAGCATTTAAATACCGCATTTAGAAACTAGTTTTAGGGCGGCCACCCAGCGCTGAAACTCCCTCATGTGTAAGCGTCCCAGTCGTACGACCAGGATGGCTGACGCCATGAGCCCCAGCAATCGCAGGCATGATCTGAAGAGAACATGTTTGCGCAGCCGGAAAAGAGCGAGACAAGCTCTGAAAGCTTTCACTCTATCCGCTGACAAGCGAGCTGAAAAGGGCACCGAGTTCAGGTGTAAACCCAGGAAGAGTATAGTCTGCGCGGGGCACAACATGCTCTTCTCTGTGTTTATTATGAAACCCAGGTTGAGCAGGTGCTTTACGAGGACATTTGTCTGCGTAACAGCCTCCTGCTCCGACTGTGCGAGAAGCAGCCAGTCGTCCAGGTAGGTCGCCAGGCGAATACCCTGTTGTCTTAACGGGGCTATCGCGGCTTCCGTACATCGTACAAACACCCTTGGACTGAGAGACAGACCGAAGGGGAGTACTCTGTATTCATAACAGATCCCCTGAAATGCGAATCTCAGATATTTCCTGTGTGGGTAATATACTGGGATGTGAAAATACGCATCTTTCAGGTCGACTGATGTGAACCAGTCGTCTTGTCGCACGAGCCGCAGCAGAGATGTGTGAGTGAGCATTCTGAACTTATATCTTCTTAGATATTTGTTCAGAGCCCTCAAATCAAGTATTGGCCGAATTCCGTTCCCTCCCCGTTTGGGAACGAGGAAGTACTTGGAATAGAAGCCGCCCTGACTCTGCTCGGCGGGTACAATAGATATAGCCCTCTTTTCTAGGAGAGAGAGAATCTCTTTCTCCAGAATATGGGCTGACTCTCCTCGGGCCTGCGAATGCAGAATGCCCGAGAAGCGAGGGGGGGGTGACAGCGAATTGGAGTCTGTAGCCCCGTGTTACTGTCTTGAAAACCCAAGCAGATGATGTGAGCATCTTCCACTGCATGCTCCTTAGAGCCAGTGGAGATGTCACATCTCTTCCCCTCTGAGTCTCTATTTGTTGTGTTATGGGGCCCTCTAGTGTCTGAACACAGTGGTGCCCCCTTTCGACAATCCCCACCGACACTGCGCATGCGCATGACGGTGGTGCCTTCACAACCCCAGCCGGCACTGCGCATGCCCGTGGTGCTTTTAAAACCCCAGCCGGCACTGCGCATGCGCGTGACGGTGGTGCCTTCACAGACCCGCCTGTAATCCGCCTTTTGAGAGATACCGAAGCTGCTCTCAGAAGGGGAACAGTTGACGGGCTGTTTATTGGTTTTATTGTTTTTCTTATCATTTTTTTTTAGCTGCGCCCTCGGCCTGAAGCCTGGATGCGTCAGCGGCAAATGTTTAATGACAGAGGAACAAACAGATTTGTGACATGTGTTTTTGCGGACTTGAGGATGGTGTTGAGGCATCTCTCGAGGCGGCGGGAACACATTTAGAGCTGGGGAACCGTGGACTTCCAGCTCTGTCACGGAGGGGAGAAGGAGGGGCTGTCACGCCGCTCGCTTCTTCTTCCTCGCCTGCTGGCCGAAATTCTGGGTTGGCTGCGCCTGAGCTGCAGCCGGAACCGGAGATTTTCTGGGCCAGCTCGCCCTCGTCTCCAGCCTGGGCTGGGGATTCGGGGCGGGCTGCGACCTCTGCTTTCTCGGTGTTTTAAACCGAGCAGGGTTCAAGGCAGCTTGGGCGAAGGACTGCTGCTGCGAAGGACTGCTGCTGCGAAGGCAGCGGCTGGACCCTTCGAGGGAGGCAGAGGTGGAGTGCCTCGTCCTCCCTCTTTTTCGACTCACACCTCTTTTGCATGGAAGCAAGAGCGGAGCCGAAAATTCCCTCGGGAACGATGGGCATATCCAGCACATCCTCCTTTTCCCGGTCTGGGAGGTTGGTGAGGTTGAGTCATCTCGCTCTTTCCTGCACCACCATGATCCCCATTGCCTTACCTGTGGCCTGGACGGCGCAGCGTTGGACACGGAGACAGATGTCTGTGACCGCTGCCATCTCGTCCAGAGTGGCTGCCCCCGGGTTACCCGACAGGTCCTCGCAGAGCTCCGCTTGGTAAGCGGTTAGCAGCGAGGCCACATTCAGGGCCCTGGCGGACAACGCTGCGGCTTTGTAGGACCGTTCAGTCATTGTCGACTGAAATCGGTCCGACTTTGCTGGCAGCGTGGGGTTCCTGCTTGGTGACGGGCCCATCCTCGGTAGGAGGTGGGCTGCTACCAGCGGTTCCATGGGCGGTATGCGGAGCAGGCCAAGCTTCTCCATTCCGTCACAGTCTAGGGAGGAGGCACCCTGGATTGGTACCTTGTTGCTGAAGGGCCGGTCTCTCCACGAGACCGACACCTCATCCAACATCTCCGGGAAGACCGGAAGGAGTTGCCTCTTTGTCCGCGCTGCTTGGGGAAAATGTTTCCCTTCGTAGCGGGACCTGGAGGTCTCCTTGGCCATTTCAGGCCACGGGATGTCGAGTCTGGCCGCAGCGCGTTTGCACACGGCCTGCAGGTCCATACTCAGACAGGGCGAAGCTGGTGTGCTATCGTCTGGGAGAGCAGCCCTCGCTCCAGGCTTTGCAGCCTGAGCCGATGACATGAAGATGTCCTCTTCATGTTCATCCGACTCGGACAGGAGGAACACCGAGGCGTCCTCTTCGTCCTCGTCGTAGTGAAGCTCGAGGACATCCTCCGCGGGTGAGACCATGGTGAGGTCTAACCGGGAGCCCCAGCTCGGTAAAGCGTGGGGTCCCGTTCCCGCGTGTCTTGCCGCCACCGGGTCCCGGCCTGCCAGGGCGCGGGAATCCGGTTCTGCGGTCATCTCAGATACTGAGCCCCAGACCGACATGGAGAGGGGTTCACTCTCTGTGGCAGATGTCCCCGCGTCTTGACTGCCGGCCGGCAGGTCAGAGGACATGGGGGGAGTTCCTGCTCCGACAGGCTAGCTTGGCGTGCTAGCCGTCGGCGGAGGCTCTTTACGGTGAAGCGGACACAATGTCCGCACGAGCCGGGGTTGTCGATAGCGCCTCGGGCGTGTTCCAGCCCGAGGCAGGACGAGCAGACCTGATGTGTGTCTGTGCCCGAGATCTTCAACCCGCAGCCGCAGAGTCGAGCCACCGAGTCCCTGACTCCTCTGGTGTGAGGGAGAGGGGCGTCCATCTTGTTCGCCTCGTGGCGTGGAGAGGACCCGCTCTCAACAGGTAGGTTGGGAGAAAAAGAGGTAACCACCCTGTCCTTAATCCGGAGAAAAGGACGGTGTGGGTCTTTTATTCCCGGAGAATACTGACTGGTGTGGCAGTATGCTCCTTTTAATCCTTTCCTCCTCCGTGGGAAAGAGAAAAGAAAAGACTTCCTCGCTACCGTGGTGTCGGTAGTGAGGGAGAAAGCTAACGCTAGCTTGAAAAAAGTCAGACCTAGCTTACTTTCCGGGGAAAGAGAGCGGCGAGGTCGATTTCAACAATAACTAGCGTTAGTAATTACCGTCTTCCTGCGAAGCAGAAGGAGTAGCCGGCAAGCGCCCGTCGACCGAAATGGATATTTGGGTTCAGTCTGTGGACCGTGAAGCTTGTCCGGCTACCATAGAGATGTGCTCCGAAGCGAGAAGAGGTGTTTGAATGGCGCATGCGTTGTGGCGCAAGCTACTTATAGGGGGTGATTTCCCTGACGCTGACGTCAAGATCTCCAGCCAATCAGGATTGGCGTAATGAGATTGATGCTTCTGTTTGCTCCGCGATGAGGCGCATCCATAGTGAGACATCGAGCGGAGTGTTATGAATGAGAACTGCAACCTCCTGGCACACAGTCATCTATCACTCTCATCAGAAAGCCCAGGTCACACGTAACACAAACACTTGCAGGTCGCGCGCATAGCGCGGGACGGTGCAGCGGAGCTGTTTTATGTAGAAGCGAAGCAATTCTTTTCTTTTAATCTAAAAAGCGAACTATTCAGTCAGACAGCAATTTATTGTAAAAGTAAAGCATTTACATTTTCAAGCACTTTATCTCAATTTCAAGCACCATTCCCAAAATTCAAGCACTTTCCCAACCTTGAAAACACCACGTCAAATTTCAAGCATTTTCAAGGATTTCAAGCACCCGTAGGAACCCTGCATTTAGCTATCGCTGTTGTTGTCCCGAGGCCTGTACTACGAAGCAGGATATTCGCTTAGCGGGCTAACTTCAGGGAAAACCCGGGGTTTCCGGTCCTACGACGCTGGTTCTCTTTTTAGCAGGCTAGATCTCCATGGTAACTTATGCTGAGCGGCTAACCTGCCCCGGAGCAGGTTAGGTTGCAGGCTAAGAGATCAACTCAGTGAAAGCACCGCCTGCTGACCAATCAGAGCTCAGTGTGTGGAGTTTAAAGCGATCAAGTCATATTACAGGAGAAAGGAAATACAGAAAAGCTGCCGTCGCAGGAAAGACGGCCGGCAAAAATCACCGACTGTGTGAACGTGAACATTAATAGAATATCACCTCCCATCTTCAGAGCAATCTGACTATTATAACATTAGCGTTAAGAAAGCTTAATTAAATATCTGCCACAACATAAGTAACTGGATCAAAGTAACATTAAGTACAGTCCGCGGCATATCACTTCATAATGTATCATATATTTTCTTATCTGAGTCAGCTGAGCCGTATCTGGCCGTGCAACACTCAGTGTCACATACTGTATGCAGAAGTATTATTTTAAGCAACACATTAAGTTGACGAAACACTCGAGTCAAATGTAATTAAAGTCAAATCCACTCGTGTTTTAGACGGGGCAGTGATATCATAAACCTGTTAATGTACGCATTCAAACACTTTTTCTTTTACCAGCTGTATTCACCTTGCAGGTGCAGCTATGTGGCTTTTATCCTGGATAAAGTGTTTAAGTCATGGATGTTTAAAGTTTAACTTCTTCATATGTCTAATATTATAGTTGACTTTTCATTCAGGAAGTATGACGCGCTGCACTGTCGCTTCTCCATGTTTGTGATTGGTCGAATGCTTCAAATACCACCTCTTTCATGTGAACGCGCACCTAACTAGATAGGACACTAGAATCTCCTACCATCCAACTAACAACAACAACGTCAAGCTTTTGGGCACTGAAACTACGGTGTTGGGGGGGGGGTGGGGGGGGGGGGGGGGGGTGGGGGGGGGGGGACAAATACACATGCGTTAATCGCACCTTAAAATAATTAGTGGCTAACTGGGGGTTAACTAGGGCTGTGCATCTTCACTGGTCTCACGATTCGATTCGATTACGATTATCCTGTCAACGATTCGATTCAATTCGATATCCCAATGCATCACGATTCATACCAATGCGTTGCATCCTCAATTTTCTATATTACTGCACATTACTTATTTTTCATCAATGCATACATGCAGTAAATACATATGCACTCTCTTTTTATTATTTAGAAAGTGCTTCAGAAATCAATAACATAAATGTCTTGACATTCATTTATAAACCAAAATAAATGAATTGTATAGGTCTAGCCTCCCTATATCTGTGTGTGTTCCATCCTCAAAAACAAAAAAATAATGCTTCTGCAGTATAGCTGCAGCTTCTAGTAACAGTCTTTTGTTTAAAAAAAGGACACTGAATGTCCTGAATGTGGCATCACACACAGGACTTGAGTCTGAACACAGCAGACAACAGGAGTATTTACAACAGCATATACAAACAAAAATACTGCATGTGGGAGCACACTTACATTCTCTGTCTTACTGTTACATAAATCCCATGAATGTATGAGATTAAATTAGCTTCATTATATCTCAGTGATTAAGTGAATAATAAAGTTTCTATCGGGTCACTATCAGCCTGTCACTCATTATTTTCAGGGAGGGGGCGGGGTTTGGAGGAACAGAGGAGACGGTGATCGCGGAAGCTTTTTTCCTCCTGCCTTCACAAACTTTACACACACGTATATATCGTCTGAAAATTGCTAGAGGACATTCATACTTTGCAATCCAAGACTTAATTAAATCCACCAAAAACCTGACATGATTGTAACGCGATTATTTTTGAAAAACATAAATCCCTGTGTGTCTGAGCCGCAGCGACACGGAGTGATTCAGAGCGGGTCCTTCTGCTGTTGGTTCTAGACTGGTGGTGTTGTGTTGGTGGATAAAGCAGACTGCTCCGTGTTTGGTGTTGCTGTGCCGCTGTCACGTCTGTTCCCTGATCTCTGCGTCACCAACCGATTTGATATTAAAGTGACAGAAAAAAAAAATGTTATAGTAAAGCCGCGGCCGGAAAATCAGGAAGCAACGTTACTACGCTATAACCGATTATCTTCCGTCACTGCATCGAGACCAAATAGTCCACGTCCGCATCGCAATGCATCGTTGAAACGATTATTTTCAACACCCCTAGGGTTAACGCGTTAACTTGACAGCCCTAGTTATAATGAAGAAAATGCTTAAGACACCTTTGAAAGACCTCACGTATACAGTGTTAAAAAACACAATCTTGTTTTAGCTGCCATGATGTTGCTTCAATGGGAAAACACATTCAACCTGGTTGTACATTTCTTAAACATTAAATATCTCAAGAGTGTATTATACCTTTATAGAACAAGTACCATGCATACAATTACATTCATAACAAAAAGAGGAGAAGTTATACGCCAGATTATAGATAAAGCTAATCTCCATCTGCAAGACAATTATGTAAAAGAAAATGGCCCTAATATTAATACATAAACGTTCTTTGTTTAACATGTCAAATGTATTGTATTGTGAAAATATATATACAATAAATATATTTGTTGTAAATGTAAAAGAATAGAGGCCGACAAAAAGACTAAAATGCTGTTAAAATGTATTAAAAAACAAACGCTTTTTCTTCAAATCCCTTATTACACTTAGATTTAGATTTGTAGTTAATTGGAACTTTTTGGTGTTCGGATGCAGAACCGTGTCTGAATTGAAAACAGGAATTGCCTTTTAAAAAACTGAATCATCACGTATTTCTGCTGCAGATTAACTGGCTCACTGTCTCTCTCACAGTATTATCATAAGATCAATGCTTTGTGCCCTCGCTACCCAAACACACTCGACAGGGTTCCCAGGCAACAGGCGTCCCTCCCCTCCCCCACAGGTCCTCATCCACTTCCTCTTTTCTTTCTATGTGTGGAGTACGGCGCTGCTGAGAGCCGTGATGTATGCAGGGTCAGGACCAGGCACCATACAAGCACACACTGATGCCTATTAACACTGTGTGTATGAAAGCTGAGGTGTGTCACCTCATTACACACCTATTGACTGGCCACAGCAGAAATCGTAAATCAATAGTAAAACATAAAATTACGGAGGGGGCTGAAGCTACTCCTTACATGAGGTAGAATAAGAATAGTGTATTGTACCAATATTTAAACTCTAGAAAGGGATTTCCCCCTTTCTACAGGCGTATTAAGTGTGCAGTGTTTGTGGAAAAACAGAGGCTTTCAAAAGCATAGCGGGATTTTTTTAATAATTATTTTCTTTTTTAAATTCCAGTCAACAGCATCAGAACTGAAGCAGACAACACCACAGAAGCGCAAGTCTCATTAAAGGGAAGTGACGATTAAGCAAAAAGTTGGATTTATTTAAATGAATCCTTTTGACGGAGTTCATTCATCAAGTCATTTTATGCTCCCTAGGACACCTTAATGTAATTCATTCATGGTTCACATTATAAGGAGTAATTGTCATATTATGTTAGGAAGTATTACAAATAAATAAATAAATATATATATATTAGGGCTGTCAAAGGATAACAAATTTTAATCAGATTAATCACAGTTTAAAAATGAATTAATCATGATTAATCACCATTCGAACTATGTCCAAAATATGCCATTTATTTATGTATATTGTTGTGGGAATGGAAAGATAAATGAAAGAAGGCGGATATATCCATTTAACACACAGTATCTATGTTTATTATAACATTTTTCTGCGTGTCAAAATAAAAGAGAGCCCACACACCTATCAATCATCAAACCGTGGGGTCTCAATTCATTACGTGTTGATTTCTATCAACGGGGGAGTACTTCAGGAAAGTCGACGGGGGGGGGGGGCTAGTGGAGTACTTCGTGACCACAGAGTGTGAACGTTGTGATCAGCTGTTTTAGCGCAGTTCTCCTGTGAAGGGGGGGGGGGGGGGGGGGGGGGGGGGGTCTCCCTCCGCAGCCGGTTGGCGTAGTTTTGGCACAATTCCGTTGTACAGACCGACGTTAACAGCAGCCCTGTCTGTGCACACGGAGACCGACTCTGTCGTCCGGTGATCTAACCGCCTTCTGGAAAAGCTTCACAAGTACGTCGGTACGCAAATGCGCTTTGTGACACAAGTGACGGTACGTATTACCGATTACGCACATAACCTGCGTACCAGTTATGTGCACCCCTGTACTACAGCAAAAGTATTCTCCGTCGGGACTTCCTGCAACAACACCACGCCATTATCAAAGATGTTCTATTGAGAAGACGATCACTACGTGACAAAAGTTTTCAAAACCGTGGCTACTGAAATCAATCTTACTAACTGCTGTCTGTGCAATTTACTCCGCGCGAGTTGGCAGACTTTATTTTGCTTCCTTTAACATCATTTTTCATGGTGGGGCTAAGCCATTTCTTGGTATGGGTGTAGCCTACCCCAGCCATACCCTGGCGCTGCCACTGGTGGCACGTATGGGGCGGGCCATTCTGCACATGCGTTAAATGCGTTAAATATTTTAATGCAATTAATTTAAAAAATGAATTACCGCCGTTAACGCGATAATTTTGACAGCACTAATATATATATATATATATATATATATATATCAGCGACGTGCAGTCAGGGGAGGCAGAGCCTCACCTGTCATACTCCAATGTAAAGGAAAAACAACTAAAGAAAAACTAAATAGTAATAATAATAAAATGTCTCCACTGATCTGTGTTGTAAATGTGATTTCTGTATTATTCCAATCGCTTTTTATAGTCAAAATCATACAACGGCAATGAAAAAAGCATCAGGGGAGGCAGCCATAACCTCTGCCGCACTGAAGGGGGCGCAAGGGAGCCCACAGGTTCTTGTTGCTACTGTTATTCTACGCAGAGACGGTAGACGCAACAAACTAGACTTTTGAAACTAGAGGAAGATAAGGAGGACTTTTACAAAAATGTAATGGAGATTGTTGTCCAGAAGGATAGCATGGACTTCATCTTCAAGTCAAGGTAAGACCCCAATTGTAATGAAAATGGAATCTTACTAAGAAAGAACAATCCAATATTTAGATTGTGGGTATCCTTTTGTTGAACAGTCTGTTTAAAATGAATCGAAGCATCAGACTAAAAAAGCTTTTGAAAATAACCGAACATTTCGATTAAGGTCAAAATATAATATTTGTAAATCTGACTGAAAGAGTCAGTGCCTCACCAGCCATGAACCTCACCGCACGTCACTGATATATATAGTAAATAATTATTAGTTTTACATTATACTTTAATACTTTGGGCGGTAGGATCCTAATAAAAAAAGAATCTTAAAAAAACACCATGTTTCATTTTGTGTTTCAAGTCCTTGGCCTGGCATCCAAAGGTTTAGAAACCCGTTGACACACAAATAAGTGGCTGGAAATCAGAGTTGTCCAGTAGAAAACTTGCTGGCAAATCCGTCTCTTTTATATATTAGTTTTATTTATATTTTTTAAAAACATAATACGGCAAAAAGCCATTTAAAATGTTGATAGTAACTAATTGATAGTTTCATTGGTCAATTCTCTACACGGCATACTACACCATATCTACATTATTTGTTTGTAACATCAGATTTTAAGAACCACTTTTGTAAATAATTTGAGTTGTACAGAACGTCTGAAAATGTCCCCCTTTGATGTCTGACATTTTAAAGAAATAAATGCCGATTACATTTTAGGGTGACCAAATTGCAATTTCCTCAAAACTATTCCAATATTACTCCATAGATCTAAGATCATTTTGCTTGAATTTGTAAATGTCTGGCTTTATTACAGGTTTTCCAGGACTCTATCTCTTATGTGACCCTCCCCTCTTATTGGGACCCTCCCCTCTGACCTCCCAGTGTCCCTCACCAGTCTGTCCTCGGCTGACAGCGTCCTGAAGCGTCCCATGGCCTCTTTGATGACGTCCGTCTCCTCCAGGTCGGGGTTATCAGCCGTGATGCTCTTCCTGTTCTCCTCCAGCCAGAACTGGAAGCCCGTCTTCGGCCTGAAAAACAGAAAGCCAGTCAACAAAACTCTGTGTACCTTTAACTTTGGGTCCTGTAATATCAGGAGGTCAGATATTTCACCTCTTGTTCTCTGTGTTATCAGCAGGAGAGGCTGGAGTCGGGGCTTCTGGTTGTTTCTGCCTATCAGCAGCCAGCTGTGTGTTCTGCTGAGTTTTCTTATTGGACGCCTTGGTGCCACTCATCTGAAGCAGAGTGGACTGGGTCTGCAGAGGAAAGAGGAAGATTATGAGCAGAGAACCTTAATGGACAGGGGTGCACATCACTTTTTTGCCCTGGTTCTCCAAGGAGCACCTGGAGATGTTGCTTGGTGCTCATCCTTAAAATGAAATAAATAAACCGGTCTTTATTTGTCAGACACACGGCACTGAACACACAGAGGTGAACACAGAACACACATGCAGAGGCGAACACAAGACAACATTAGCACGACCAGTAATCCTACAAGCTGTCATCACTACCCTCCTGACTGTTCTACCTTAACATTTATTTATTTATTTATGCATATTTTTTTATCTCTCCAGTTTTAAAGGATTTTTTTGGTTACTGTCCTATAGTATACATTGGAATGATTTCAAACCTGTTTATCCCAATAATTATAAAGGAGTGCCTTGGAAATATGTGTTTACATAAATTGTGACCAAACCGTTTGAACTTAGACTAAAGTGAACTATCTAAACACTCAAGAGTCCTTTACCTCACTGAGCTGTAGTATCAGCCTCTCAGTCTGACTGGAGAGGACTCTCCCTCCACATCATTGTAGAAACATCTTCTTCTTATATCCGTTAGAGCAGCTAGCACCAGATGCTAATAACAACAGCGCCGGAACCGGTGCACCCTCCCTCTCTCCCTCGCTCACTCGCACTTTGGCTGTGAGCTGCGGGCGCCAGATAAGCCAACATCCCCCATTTTCATGACTTACAGCGCCCATCGTACAGGGCAAATGAAACGTGTAACCGGGGTGAAAAGGGTGTTACATTTACTTAATTATGAATATTGTTACATCAAGGCCGAAAATTAGGATGAGCCCCAATGGTCAAACATGTTTTTTTCCCTCACAGAGCTGCCAGCGCAGCGCCTCCCCAGATCTGGCGCCCTAGGCGCACATCTATAACGCCAGTGCTACGGGCCGACCCGGAGTTCATATGCAACTCGCAAATGTCTTTCTCTCTCTTCTCTCTCTCTCCTCTCTCTCTCTCAATGTTGGTGCGCAAATGCGTCTTTTTTCAAATGACCCGGTGCTCTTTTTTTGGCGGAGGTGCGCATGCGCACGTGCGCACCAGTTATGTGCAGCGCTGACAATAAACTTCATTTATATGCACTTTTACAAACACATTTAAGAAGTGCTCTACATGGTCGAAACAGGAACAAAACAATGTCAGGAGTGCCATGAAATAAAATCTGAGAACTAGAGAATGCAATTCCTGAAGAAATTGCGTTGTTAATGCTGTATGATAGTTATGCAAGTGTGCAATGATTCCCCCCCCATGAAACAAATGCTTCATAATATTAGTACGTTTGAAGAGTTTCCCCATTCATCAATGTTGGGGAACATTTTGATTTTGATGAATATTTCTGGAATTATGAAAGTTATGAATGTCAGGAGTGATAACCATGGTGTCCTAATTGAGCTGAACCATTTGAGTTAGTGGGTTGATATATAGTGTGAATGCTGTGAAACATTCAAATAAAAATGCCCAGATGTAATTTAAAAAGGTAATTACATTAGCAAGATAATCCATGTTGGAAAGTTAGATAACGATACCTTTGTTTTGGGCCTGGGGGCCAGCGGTTTGAGGACAGTGTTTTTGTTTTGTTTCCCCGCAGGTCCGCTGAGTGGGAAGGACTTCCTGCTGGTCGTCATGTTGTCCAGGATGTTGGTCACTCGAGGCTGGCCGGACGCAGACGAGGGTTTCCCTGAGCCCAGGACCTGCACACACATCCCATGAAACCCTGCATCATTCTCACTCCTTCTGCATTCTTACTTCTAGATAACTCCCATATTGCCAGTCTCTTTTCTTATCCCCGGAATTCCCAAATCATCGGTAGGTGGTAACGCCTTTGGAATCATCTTCCCTTTCAGATCCGAGAGGCTAATTCGGTTGATTCCTTCAAAAAGCAAACTCAAAACATATGTCTTCGTACCTGACTTCCTTGTCAACTAGTTTCCATCTTCATAAGCCTCACTTCTGTCTGGTTTTACACAAACATGCTTTATCATGCGGCACTACTTATGTTGTTCATAATGTTTTTATCATTTTTGTGCTATGATATTTTTTATTTTGTCTTTGTTTGCTTTGGACAGCCCTTTGAGGCATTTTTGGTGATTTGGGACTATACCAGTGGCGAACTGTCAGGGCCTTCAAGGTATTCAGAGAATACCCTGGAACACTCAGATAAAACAAACAAAATATCGATTTAATTATATAAATAAAATGTATATAAAATGAATAAATGAGAATCGTATATCTGTGTTGTTGATCTGTAATATTACAGTGTTACGTTGATTTGTTTGTCCTTCTCGGACCATGCACTACGCATTTCAGTGGTTTTGTGTTAGAAAAGAAAGCAACCAATCAGATCTTGTTCTGGGTCTCTGGGTAGAATATCCTTCAACAAGGTATTCTACATCCTTGATAGAATGCCCTGGCCGTTGCACTGAATGAGAGCGTACCTTTGGACTGACAGTTTGATCAACCAATCATATATTGATTTGTAGCCAATGGGCGTGTTCTTTCAGAGTTCCCCTCGGTTCCAGGGTACTCTAGAAGGCCCGCTAGTTAACTGGCTCGAGACAGAGGATCTAGAACGAATGAGACGAAGCAATTCATGCCGTTTAATTGTTTTTAACGTTGAAAGGACAAGTGCAACAGGTGAAGATGAAGTTTTTGCGGAATCGTTGCGAGTACCCTTTTCAAGACGACAATTCAGTGAAAAGACGGACATTATAATGCCGCGAAGGGGGGGGGGGGGGTGTGTGTGTCTACAGAAGGTCCAGTTGTGATGGACACGGTTCGCCACTGGACTATAATATATTTTGATTTGATGATTTAAGAAATAAACTGTGCTGCTGTGAAAGCGTTTTTGATTCTTACCTTAAAGGGATTTGCACGTCCTCCTTTAGTAACTGCAAATAAAAAGACCGCAGGACTTTTACTCAGATGTCTACATTATTGGAACAGTATAATGCAATGTGTGATCATAGTATTTGCATTGTTAGTAATGTTTACTCACTTGGCGTCAGATTGGTCTTCACAGGTGAAACTGCTTCTTTAGCAAACGGATTGACACCTGCAGTACCGGACATACCCATTAGACACACTCATTAGACACACTCATTAGACACTTATCATCGGCATGTTTTGATGGGAAAATTTTTTTGCATAGAGTTAAAGGAGGAAGTGAAACTGACGTTTTTTTGTCTCAGATGCCTCGTCCGTCTCCATCTCCCGTCCTTCCTCTTCCTCCCTCTGCTCTTCTTCTTGCTCCTCTTCCTGATAACGTCGGCTGCTGTGACGTCCTTGTGCAGCCTCACTCTGGCCAGACCTGTCCGAATAATAAACCCGTTAATCACACCGGTGTCTTCCCCTCCCGTGGTGCACAGTTACTCCTACATAAGTGATGTCCTGATTGTTGGCCCCCTTAATCCTTTGAAATGGAATGTTTGTTGACACAAAGACCACTACGTTACTTTTCTAAGGTAACATTAAGCTGTCTTTGGCTCTTTTCCTTAAATGTCCCCTCGGTGGGACTAATAAAGGTATTCTGATATATTATCGTTTTCTCTCAAACATGTTTCAGAAAATATGTACCCATTGAAAAAACTGCTGCAGCTTCTTAATCTAACACGCCATATTTTTCACAAGCTACTCCATCCAAATGCTGGATGTCCCGGAAATGTAGCTACATTCTATTTATATTTCCATTATTCATATAATATAGATGAAAGCTTTGCATGAATAATACAACTATAGGAACACTCTCTGGTGAACAGCGGTGTTACAGAGTGAGTTTCTTCCCTTACAAACGCTCTTTAGAATCTTGTAAGAGTTTATTGCAAGTCCTGCAAATACAGGTGAGTCTGTTGTAAAACATGAATTCAACACTAATTTACAGTCAAACGGGATAAAAGCATTTTGGCATATTGGCATTACCCAGAGGGCCGCCTGACGCTCGAGTAGTCTTCCTCTTCTTCTTCTGGCTCTGCTTCTTGGATCTGGTTGGATTTCTCCAGTGCGATCTCACTGAGCCGCTGGGCGAGGGCCATGCGTCTGGACCGGGACGCGTATCGAATGGCCAGAGTCACCACTTTCTGAGTCATGAGCTCCGCCAGCTCCACACAGCGGAACTCCCGCTCCAGCTTACAGGACAGCTGGAAGAAAACATGGAGGATGAACAGCAGCTACAGACAACCAGGCACACCTCTAACATCAGTGAGTATGTGTTACGACTGTATGTATTCCCTTTGGTTCCTCTACCCAGGTGTGCTGCATTGCTGCAACGAGGTTCAGACGAGGTGCACCTGGAGAAGGAAGTGCTTAAAAGCTCCAGAGCAGCAGCAGAAGAGAGAGGCCTCTGGTGTGGGGACTGCTGTTGTTCATTTGACGTGTTGATTATAATACATCCCATGGATTTGATGATTTGAAAGGTGTCTTTTGTGTTCTATTTGGGTCAGTGGTGGAATTGTGTTAGCCCCCAGGGGGCCATTTTAAGGGTGGGGCGTAATAGTATGATATTAAATAGTAAGAAAGTGTGGGTTTCAGACTCACTGCGAACATCTTCATGAGCAGCTCCTGCTGGTCCTTCTGGGACTGACTCTGAGCCTCCTCGTCGATCTCGTAGCCGCTGGACGACAGGAAGCTGAAGTGGTTGCTGAAGAGGAGCGAGCGGCAGTACTGCTCCTGGGGTCGGCAGAGGACACAACAGACTGTCTATTTAGATCACATTACAGGAGGAATGTATCATGCTGGACTACTTTATAGTATATTACTATATGAGGTTACACCATTAAAACTTAAGAAATATCTCAGGCTAGAAGAGACATGTAAATCTGTTTATATAAAAAGTCTAGAGCTCTGTCCAATGAGAAGCAAGAAGACAATAAAGCATCACAAACTAGCTGAGATAACTTCCAAAAATGTCAGTCTTAGAGGCGTAGATGATGATTCTTAAAAAAAAAAAATCTTAATACAAAATTGTGTTTCAGAGAAAGGAGTTCATAAAGTTTACAAAAAAAGGTTTGATCAAATGTTGTTGGTACAACATTTGTTATTCGAGGTAGTTATTTAATCTTCCCCATAACCAATACAACAGCTTCATTCAATATCAGGTTCTTCTTTGGGCCGTAGTCCGTATTATTTTAAAAGATTCTCATGTATATAACAGGGCTCGACATTAAGGACTGCCCGGGGCCCGGGGCCATCTAGTATTTAGCTCGGGCAATGGAGCCTCACCTGCTGGTTGCCCGACCGGGCAATCTATTATGCCAGTATCATGCAGCTCGCGGATCCAGTAATGAGTGACCCGACAGTAAAACTAAACATATCTATAACTAGTTTAGGTAGTTTGAGAGGTAATTAAAATAGCTACGTGTGATATTCTAACCTGAAGTGTGTGTTTTGTCCGCTCACCGCTGCATGTGATCATGCAGAGCTGCGTGTCGACTCGTCAGCAGCAGCTGATCTCTCTCTCCCGTCAGATTAGACTCGCGTTTATGTCCATATCGATCAGATCCAGCTAGTTCTAGCTAATGATATGACTACCTGCTTATTAAAAGACACCTAAACAATAAGTGTCGCTATGCAACCGGGTGAGGCCACAAAGTATAGCGCAGCATTATGCATTTGTTTACATGCCCACCGGAACCCCGAGGCATTACCAACAGATCAACGCACAATCAACCCATACAGGACATCTCTTTCTCCACATTAAGTGTTACACATCATAATTGACTATTCTTGTCTGTCACATACTCTTCTTGTCTGTCACATAAGTGGCGCAACTGAAGCGGTATTGCGCTAAAGGGAAATTATTTTGACCGAAGATATTTAGATTTGCCGGCTAACGGGAACTCTGACGTCCCATTTTGTGTGCTTCGCGGATGCGCTCGGCTCCTCTCGACTGCTGCTCGGGTCTGCTCGGTCAGCTTCCGGATGAGGAGGCATTCGTTCGACCAACTTACAGTAGATAACATTACAAACATTTTTAACAGGGGGCCATAATAGTGTAAATAATGTTTGTTTTGGCAGTTATAACTGAATGTAATGTTTTCTACTTTTTTACATCTGGGAAGGCATTTGCCTTCATCAGATGGAAAGTGTCTTGACCAACAACTTAAGTATTTCTTATAGCTATGCAGGGCATGCAAGTGAGCACACACAAACAAGAACAAACAAACAAGTCAAATGAAGAATAAAATTGAAACATATAATATTGTGGTGGTTCATCTTATAATTCAGTCTAGAGAATGCACCAGACAGCATCTAAGACCTGCAAAACATCTAAATATTCTAGGGGAGGCCCCCCAAACCCTTCGTGCGTCATTTCGTCCGGGAGCATTTTTCAGGGCAATTTCTATTGGGCTCAGGGCCATCTGTAAATTAGCTTAGATGGCCCACAGGGCCATCTCCCAAAATCCTTAATGTCATGCACTGTATAAGCAAGCTAACAGATTGTCAGTTAGTTCAGTGTTACACCTGGCAGTTACTGGGTTTCAATGTCTCGGAGCAGAACTAGTTTGTAGTGTCTGATGTGTTGGGAGTGTTTACCTCCATCTGTCCTTTCTCTGTGGAGGTCTGACACAGAGGCAGCTTGAAGGGCAAGATGGCCACAGCAGGTCGGGGCAGAGTGGGAGGGTACCGGGAGCCTTTACAGGGAATACACCTGACGGGACAAACAGCTGTATTTAGGGGAGACGTCCAAAAAATAATTAACAGGCAATAACAAATGGATTACATCAGGAAAAAGGACCATGAAATGTAAAATATCACACAAACTTTGTTTGAGCAAAACTTCTACAGTTAAACTTAAGCTGCACTTTATATTTGTAATTACGCTACAATAATTTGAGCTGAGAATAGAGACTGTTTTTACCTGAGAGCCTCCTGATTGTTGCATTCAGGGGCCAATCAGAAGCTTTATTCATTCAGTTTTTTGTTTTTTTTCAAGCTTGTTTTTCATACTTCTTTCCCACACGAGTGCTTTTTCAGCAGCCGGATCTCAAATGTTAAATGGTATACTATCTGTGTTTCGTCTTGTTCAAGGTTAAAGGCTAGGTTATAGTCATTTGTACATAGCTACATTGTAGTTATGACAATGAAAATCTTAGGTCACAGGCTCCTCCAACAGTGTTCTGAGGGGTTCAGAGACAGTACGATGGAGAAGAGGACATTCACCTGAGTTGCTGAGGGTTCTCGTGTATTCCCACCACCCAGTAGCTATCTGATTTGCTTTTGCAGGTTTCTCTGGTGTTGCACACCGGGGTCCATGTGTTGCCCACGGAGCGGTTCAGCATCCGGACCACCCCCTCTGAATCCACATAGCATGGTGTGCCTGAAAAGTAACCGGGTGGTCATCTCACAAAATCCAAAGATGAGGATGTATTTGGAGAGGTATTTCTAGGAGAGTAAGACAAAATCAATTCTCCACAAACTGACCTTCAGCAGTGAATCCGAGCCAGGACAGGTAGGATCTGTGGGACAGGGGGAGGGGCTCCCCATGGATGAGCTGACTCTTCCTTGGACCAAACTGCAGCAGCTGGACACCCAGAGCTTGTTCCCCATCAAACCCTGGAGCTGAGGGTGTAGAATGAGACACACGTCAAAGCTTGAAGATGACAAAGTGAGCAGCTGTTTGTGAGGGACACGTCAATAATGCCATTTACAAAACAGGACAGCATTTACATTTGAACCTTTCCCTACAAATTAAGTAACACCTACATTTTTTCTGCCATTTCCCAAAGAAAGCTGTTATTTGTTTAAAATGTTTAAATGAGTATTTCTAGATCAACTTGTACACAACAACAACATTTTCAGAAGATGTGATGATCCACACCAACTCCGACAACATGCACCTAAGGGGTTTACGATCACATTTTAAACTACATCTCTAAATATTTCTACAACACTTAAGACTCCAAGTTACACTACAAGCAAGTAAATCTATTTTTGGCAAAATAAAAAATGTGTATTTAATAAATCCAAAACCCCTGTACAGTATAACTGAATACCTATCATGTAGCATACTGAACAATTACTTTTGTCAATTGAAACAAAAATGTAATCTTATCAAAATAAATACCTAACCATTCTCTATTTCTATGCCTAGATTCTCATACAACTTTTCATTCATATAAACAAGTGTGTGTCTCACCCCGATGGTAGACTATGAGCAGCTGCTCTCCGTGGGCCACCATGCAGACCACGTTCCCCGGCAGGCTGAAGATCTCCCTCTGTACCCCCCCGATGGAGAAGACTCTGATCATCAGCGCGCTGGTGGCCACGGCCGCCCAGCCCTGCCCCAGACACAGCGCCCGCACGTCCTCGCCCTGCGGCAGGTCCACCATCCACTCCTTGTTGGTGTCCCAGGACGAGAAGTGGAGGCACTGGAGCTTACTGAGGAGAGGGGGAGCACAGGTTGGATACAGGCATAGCATAGCATCTTGAAAACTATACATCAGTTAGTCATAAATCATTTTCAAATACCTAAAATATTATCTCTTATTGTGAGTTGGTAAGTCAATTATTTCCGTTATATAAACCAGTTTTATAATATCCATCCAATACTCTTTAGTGAGCGGCTCAGCCTTACACCAGTTTCTAAATATATATTGCCTTCTTGCTTGCGATTAACAATATCTTCAAATATCTATGATTATTAACAACAGTATAGTTTATACTTCTAATATATACAACTTTGCATTCCTTAGGTATTGTATATCCCAGGATGTCTCCAATTGTATTAAGAGCATTTCCCAACATGTATGTAATTTATGGGTTCCCAGAAAAGTGTGTGATCCACAGATAACCACCAAAATGTTTGGTGTGAACCAGTTTGCCTACTCTTTAAAAAAGCTGTCATAAAGTTGTGGGTTACATTTCTACATCCAAACTTCCTCTATGTGTTTGGCACATGTTGAAGAACTCCTTAGTTGTAGAGTGAAAAACCAGGGTAGAAGGAGGTTTACCTGGCCAGCTCGTCTGTGCCGGGGCAAGCCAGCAGCACGGCCTCCTGGGAAAGGTCAGCCATGGTGTGGCCCAGCGTGTTTGTGAGGTGCATGGCGTGGTGCACGGCCGTGTCGTGAAACTCCACGTCGATGGCGTTGTCCTGCTCGTCGTTGTAGTCTCGAACTATTCCCACCGAGTTCCACATCTGAGGAACAGTTTGTGTGTTAACGCACAGGAGACTGCAACTGTTTTCCTTCATTTTAGTAAGTCTTAGAGGTCATACAGTAAAAAAACAAAACATTAAATGACATGTATTCGTACCATGAAGCGGTGTGTGAGGTGTGCAGGGGTGGAGCCCGGCTGAAAGGCCTTCTGGGGGGGCGTTGGCATGGGCCCCTCATAGGCGGGACGCAGGGGCACCAGCGGGGCAGCGGGCACGACGCCACTGCCCGTGTCGCCATCGTCCCCAAATTTTTCCTGACCGAGCTTTAGAGATCCGGTGTCTGGATAAAAAAAAAAAATGTTTAAAATAGTAAACAGATAGAATTATTAATTTAAGGAATTTATCAAGTAAACAAATGTCTGGTTTCAGCTTCTAAACGTGAGGGATTACAGCTTTTATTGGAAAACAAATATTTTACATTGTGATGTGATTACATTTGTTTCAAACTAAACCACAAATAAATTAACAACCAATAATCAAAAACTTTAGGAAAAAGAAGCTATACCAGGGCGTGAAGTGTAAAGATAGCAAGAAATCGATTTCAGTCACTTAAGACTTCTCTTCACAATTTGAAAATGTTTACAAATATTAATTTTATAACACAAAAATCGTTTTCAGTTCAAAACTAGCACAACTAGAGTTTTGTATGCACAGCTCACAATTAAAGCAATACATATTTAAAACACTAAGTTCATCATGAAGCAAGCTCCCCGCATTAACTTTGAGAGTTGAGCTAAATCGAGTCGGCTTTTGTCATTTTGCTTCATTCCGGTTGTTTTTGGAAGCCTTCACTGTTGTTGTTGTTTTCTTTATCTTCCTTCGTCTCACATCTGTACCTGATCCTTCTTCCACTCACCCAAAGAGTTCTCATCATCCAGGATGGCTCTGCTCCTCACCCTGCCGGTCGCAGGCATGAGGAAATCATCATCATCGTCGTCATCGTCCCCGGCGATGGGTTTCTTAACCGGGGAGTTGGTGTCACTCTGCCCTTCATCCATGACTCTGTCGTCATCATCATCGTCAAACAGTGCATCGTAGTCTTTCGCTGGTTTTGTTACCGCTGCCTGCTGAAAGTCCACAGACAGTTATTCAGCATCAACATCACACGGAAAATAAATACAAAAAAAGTTAATATCCGTAGGTTTGAGGAAGTGACATTTTAAAATAAGTGTAATTTATTTAGCTGTGGTGGAGGTGCTACAATTATTAACATCCATAAATAAGAAAAGCAGCAACTTCTCACATTTAAGAAGCTAGACCCATCTGTCTAAATGTTTTTGTTTCCCCATTATCTTCTGTCAATCGATCCACTATTTCAGCTCCACTTCAGCAACATTCTTAATTGGTCAAGTTATTAAAATGGTCATTTTATAAACAATATTTATCTATGTAGAGAACTTCCCCTTTCACCGCTGCAGTTGGTATTATTGAGCTGGCTTTGAGATTTTTGATTTGTGTTTTCTGAGCATACCTTTGAGGCAGTGTTGGTGGAGTTTGAGGTGGAGGTGCGGAGTCCGTCCAGCAGACCCAGGCAGCCCTCGGTGTCGGTGTAGGCGATCTGGCTTCCTGACGGGTGCCAGGCCAACCCGCACACTGTGAAGCCTTTCTCGTGCTTCTGCCTGCGGAGAAACGAGACATCTTGAACTGTAGTGATGCTGAACGTCTGCCGTCTTCTCAGTGACTGCACCAACCAAGCCTCCTTCTTTCAAGGGTCTCACTCAAACTAACCTCGTATAGACATTACATTTTGCACACATACCTTTCCACACACAGCTTGCTGCTCACGTCCCACACATTCAGTGAACCCCCCACGCTGCCAGCTGCCAGGAACTGCCCACATGGAGACCAGGCCACCACGTTGACGAGCTGAGAGACAACAGGGAGGAGAATACATTTTCAGAATAAAGAAAAGGGATGTCTCTGACCAGGAATCAAGACCTAGTTACTTAAGATAATCCACAGAGCTTGTTGTGAGCAGTTTTATGTAGAAACTGTTTTTTTCTACCAAACACCTGTCAACCTTGCCACCACGCAAAGAACAAACGTGCATCTTTTCATGGACTTAAAGATTTTCATCCATCCGCCTCTTTAAATGATGTAAATCACTTTGTGAATCCCCTTGTTCAGGTTTACAGAAATGTTGCTAAGTTAAAGGATCCAAATGTTTGTTCTGTTTAAAATAGACTGCCACTATATTTTCTACATTTTAGTTTAAGTTACTTCTGGTCACCTTCTGCATGTAACAGAAGAAAGTAGACGCATGATGTTGGTGTTGCAGTAACCAGAAATTAAAATATATTAAATGTCAGACAAAATGACCACGACAATTATGTAAAGAGCTGGAATGTCCCTAGGATGAATATAAAAAATGGCAATTCAGAACAATAAGACAAATTTGAAAGTAAAAAGTCTTTCCGACTTCTTTCTTCATCACAGAGCCTTTACATTATGTGTAATGAGTCTATTAAAACAGTGTTTGAGGAGCTTCAGATGAAGCATCAAACACTGTAAATAGAGAACAAATCAGACATAAATCTTCAACTCAAGTTATTTATCTGCAGAAAGATAACATTTTGAAAAATAAGTTTGATGTAAACATGCTTTTTAGCAGTAGCACACTCTGGACCTCACCTGAGTCAGCAGATCATCAGACAGAGTGCTCACATGATCCCAGGACTCTCGCTCGTACAGCTGCACCTTCGACTCCACAGGAACCGCCAAAAACTGAACACAAACAGTGGGTTTTTTTAAGTGAAAGATCTGCCTGTTATTGCAATACCATCATATTCAGTGGTTAATTACAGATGTGGGTTGCACTGAGGAAGTGAAAAAGGCAGATATAATGGTGGCCGCAGGTCTCAGAGGGTGACTGACCTTGGCCGTGCCGGGCTGCCAGGCCAGCCGACACAGAGACTTTGCGTTGCTGACGTCGTTGGTCTTCTGCAGCAGAGGCCAGCTGATCAGCTGAGACTGAAGGGACACAAAGCAGATCAGCATCTGACACACTGCGACAATCAAGTGCACATCAAAATAAAAAGCTTGTTTATGTTCATGAAAATCTTTCAGATCGAGGTGCTGAAACCCTGACGTACCTGCTCCTTGATGTTCCACACCACCACGTTGCCGTCACAGCTGGCGGACGCCTGACAGAGGGAGCAGATAGAGTTTTACATTTGTTGTGAAAAAGTCTAAACTGTTGGAAATCGATATTAGTTATCCAGCCAAAAATGAGGCTGTACCTTTTAAGTAAAGCTGGACTATCATATGTCATTATTATCAAGGCTTTAAGGGGAATTAGGTTGTGTTGATATTTATTTCTGTTGATGCTAATTTCAGACCAGGGTCTCAGAATCATTGGCACACTGACAGCCAACAACCTCAGCGTTGCATTTCTAACCTCCGGAGAAAAGGTTTACCCACCAGGAAGTCGTCTTTGGGGTCAAAGGTGACACTGAGGACGGGCGCTTCGTGGCCCCGGAGGGTTTTCTGCTGGCTGCTGTCCGACACCTCCACCACTTTAACCATGAAGTCACTGGAGGAAGACAGATAAATAATTAAGAATAAATATGTGCAAGCAATCTATGCTCACCAAGGGCGCCGGAAGCGGGGGGGCCAGGGGGCCATTGGCCCCCACTTTACGGCCCTGCCCCACATTTTCGCAGCAGCGGATGCCGCGGAACACTGTACACATCCCGTTTCAATAATTCCCCTCTACTCTAAAGTCGCATCTAAAAAGAACGCCATCTGATCTAGCTGTGTATATTTTGTTATTTTTGATTGTTATATTCAATCTCATTAGCTACAGGCATTTTTTAAGCTTGTAAAGGGAAGAACACAGCTGGCCTCTCACTCTCACTCTGCTCTTCTACAGCGCCGCTTCCCCTCCCTCCGCTGACATTATGAATGTAAGGCATAGTAATCATAGATAACACCGCAGGGTCCGTTACAGTTTGTTTTCATCTGATTTCAAATAAACAAAGTCTTGGCTTTCAGAATGTTAAACTTGTTTCGGCAAATTCAGATGATAAATACAACTTTGAAGCTTTTAACGGCATAATTACAAGCGGAGAACGGAGTAACTTGACGTCACAGCAAGCATAACAACAGCCAGGGTTTCTCCTGAGAGTTTTCCCTGACACACACACACACACACACACACAACACACACAACAACACACACACACACACACACACACACACACACAACACACCACACACAACACAACACACACACACACACACACCACACACACACACAACACACACACACACCACACACACACACACACACACACACACACACACCACCACACACACACACACACACACACACACACACACACACACACACACACACACACCACACACACACAACACACACACCACACACACACACACACCACACACACACAACACACACACACACACACACACACACACACACACACACCACACACACACACACACACACACACACACACACACACACACACCACACACACACACACACACACACACACACACACACACACCCCCGACCAGTAATCCAAACGAAAATATCTTCCCTCCGTACTACTTTGATCATTTGCTCCGCTAATAATCAATCAGATCGATCCAGAGAAGAGGAAACTTTGAAGGCCTTTTTCTCAAAATGATGACTCGGTGACAGTCATTATATAATGTGACATATTTCGCTTAATATTCGGAGTACAAAAACAATCCTGATATCATTAGAAAGCTAGGAATCTCCTCTTTCCAGCAGTGTATACAACTCAAAATGTGTCTTCGGATCAATGCGACTGATTTCGATGGAGCAGGTCACTTTGCATTAGGTAAAATACAGCAGGCAGACAGGAAGAATATGTACATTTTAATCCAATCAAATAGGACATTGTCACACCATTCAAATGTATCCATGTACATTACAACCAATAACAAAGCTTAGATGTTTATTTGTTACGTTGTTTACGTTATGTGTTACGTTGTTCAGTGTGTGTCAGCCGTTAACCTAGATAGATAAACTTGCAAACATGTCAGAAGAACCGGCGCATAAGAAAACAAAATACAGTCAAACTAAGCTGAAATTCAACAACTTGAATGTCACATCGCTGACATCCACAACTCCGGAGCCTGGTCCTTCAACCATAGAACCAGCGCAGCCAGATGAACCCCAGCAGCAGCTCTGCGGCCGCAGAGGCTGTCAAAACCGCCGCCGCCGGCATCGTTGAACCGAATCAGGCTGGTTCCGACTGCATGGAGGTTTGTTGTCGGGACATTGTGACGGGCCAATAAAAGCTTATTTGGGCAAAGAGAAGGTACTTCAATGCAGAATGGTACGAAAACAGAGAGTGGTTAATTATTTGCAAAACCACTAAACGAGCCTTCTGTGAAATATGCAGATGTGCTGCTGTCAAACGGCTTGTAACTTTCTCCAAATGTGGAGATGACAGCTTTGTAAATACCGAGTTAATAACTGGAACTTTTCACAGAGCTTACTTCAGTCAAACACCAGTCAACATTCAGCTTGTCAAACAAGAGCGTAGCAGGAAAAAAGAAGAGATGGAATGAGCAACTGCGCTGTCATATGTGGGCTGGTCTGTATAGTTTAATGTACAGGAAAGGAGTGAGCAGAGGGTTGAGTTGTCCATTCTTGTTCTGTATTCTCTGACTATCTTCCTCCTGAAGACCCTCTCAGACTTTCATTTGCTCACGCTACTAAAGAGACAAGTTACCATGGAAACCAAACAATGGTGTAGCTGTATTGAAGTCCGAGTGGAAACAGTAACATTTGGTGCTTTATGTTAGAATGAAACAAATCAGATTTAGTCAGAAATCGGGAGAAATATGACCCCGGGAGGAAAACGGGAGTCTCCCGCGAAAATCGGGAGGGTTGGCAAGTAGGCTATGTCACATACACACGCACTTTTTGCCCCCCCCACTTCTGAAATGAATCCGGCGCCGCTGATGCTCACACGTGACCGATTTGAGAGAAAGGGCACATCAGCTGTGAACCAGCACGAGTGCAAATTGTCAAATCAATGAAGAGAAGCAAAATAATCCTGATTTCCTCCAACGAGCGACAGAATGCAGATGCCAAATTCGTGCTAACAGCTTCAGATGCCTGCATTTGTCACAATCAATACCGCAAGAGAAATGACCGGTGAGGAAATAGCAGCATCAATAAGGCGCCATGCTCTGTGCTTTTATTGCCGTGATAAACCTGTTTAGGGCGGATCAATTGTGGTAGCAAATAGACCGTTATCTCCAATCAAAGCGAATCATAAGACAATCCAGAAAGCTGCTGTGTCTGAGAGCTGGAAATATCATTCAGGTGCACTGCTGAGTGTGTACCGGAACAACAACACAGAACATAAGGAGATCATAGTCTGGTTTTATCATGGTGAGCTGAACACAACAGACACGTTACACATGACAGCTTCTACTGGAGCGGAGAGAGCATGCACATCTTGACAGAAAGTTAAAGTGACATTCGCTCCTCACTAGCTTTGGGATCACAGAAAAATCTCAATATGAACCAATGAGTCAGCTGGACGTCTTCATATCTTAATATTTGTATGTATCTAAAATGCTAAACAAAAATACAAATCTAGGATTATCAAACATAATCTTAAAGGTTCTCAACAGTAGTTTGCGATTGTATTTTGTTGTGTGTTTAAAAGGTAGGGTAGGTAAGTGTAAGGGAAACTTCTGTGTAGCAATGCAGTGGGAGTCACGACTCAGGAAAGAGACACGGGAAGAGCAGGAGCTTTGATGTCAAACACTGATGGTTTATTTGGGAGCTTCGGCCGGAGAATTCACATCACAAGTCCAAGAGCCAGAGGTTCTGACTTCACGGTAGAGTTGCCACGTCAATTCTGGAGCGCCTCTCTCTCGTTAGCCCATTTAACTGGTTTCGCAGAGAGTAATCAACATATTTGAGAAGATAGCCTAAACAGTTGGGAACACTGAGTTACTTGCGTCTGACACTTATGGCTAGGGTTGCCAGAAACTGACCATGATCAAAATCGATTATTCGGCAGCCCTGGCGAATAATAATCGATTAATCGACCGACCCCCCCGAAAAAATCTGCCTCTTCCTTCAGACTTCCTTACAGAGCACCTCCTCCAACACACACGAATGCGCACATGACCAATGAGGGCACGAGATAAGTTTGTGCACGAGATGGAAGGCTGACAGGCAGGTAGGCCATGGCTAAAATGATTGGTCGTGCTTTTTACAGCACCACGGCTTCCACAGATGACATTTTTTTTAATGTATTTATTGTCAAAGCACTTAATGTAATCATTACTATCGGGATGTTAAAAGCATTCCATGGAATATAACAAAAAGTGTTTCTGAAGTGAATTACCTACCCCACCTTTAACAATTTCACTCCAATGCTAATCCTTTCGGTTTTTGTGTTGTTTATGCTGTTCTTTGTTGTCAAAGGTGTTATATAAGATGATTTAATAACGAGACAGTTGATACTTCAATCATGTATGAACCATAAATATGCAGCTTCTGTCAGCAGCTCGGTAGCTTAGCTTAGGATAGGAATGAAAACACAGGGACAAGATCGTCTGTCTCTGTCCAAAAGTCAAAGTTAAAAAAAAGGAGAATGTGCTGAACCTACTTTTTGGTAAGGTCATATAAACAAGTTATAACACCACACAAAACCACAACGTTTTGGTTTGTATGGGTAAAACAAACTAGTGAGCTTTAGAGGTGTTAATGAATGGATAGAGCAAGGTGATGACTCATCTCCTGCTTCTAGCTCTAGTTCTCAGAAGTGATCGTAGGTACCTGGATCCTGCAGCGACCCTGGAGCCGCTGCTGTTGAAGGTGACATGTGTGGCGTTGGTGGTGAACCGGGTCAGGATGCCATCTGGATCTCCGTCAGGAAAAGTGTGGATCTGCACCGTGTTGTTGGAGCTCGCTGTCACCAGCTTGTTGTTCTGTGTAAAAGGAAAACACATATTAATACTCCACTGACAGCTGATTCTTTAGAAAAATATATCTTTAGTAGAAACATGTCACTACAGAACCAGAAGACAGATGACCAACCTTGAGTGCGAGAGAGTAAGCCTTTTCCCCGACCGTGATGAACTTTGGATCATCATCATCCAGACCCTCCCATATCCGAACATCTCCATCATTCCCGCAGGTTACAATGAACCTGAGGAAGTATGGTTGGATCAGTTTATGGAAATATTGTGAAGCAGGAACAACGTTTGAAAGCAGTTTGAGAGCTATTTTTAATTGAGTGTGCTACAGTGACTTAGACACACAAAGGTTGAAAGTACTCCGATATTTTATGCAAGCAAAGCTAGCAATACCACAGTGTAGAGATGTTCTATTACAAGTAAGATTCATGCAATTACGACTATTATCTTATCTTCACCTAGGCTATAACAATAGATACCAATTGGTTTATTTATTTGTTTGCAGACTTATTCAGAATCCACAAAGCAATTTCAGTTCACACACAACTTATAGCAGTTGAAATAGCAGAAAATGGATGGACTGAAATAAAGAACAGTTTCCTCAAAATCGTAGTTAAGTGCAGTATCGTTACTTTGTGGCAACATGAATATGAAGACCGTTTAACATCAGACTCACTTCCCAGAGTCGTCGAAGCAGACCTCGGTATGTCCCTCCGAGTGGCCGTAGCGCATTGGCTTCCTCTCACAAGGCATTTGCAAAGCTACCACACTGAAGAGCAGAAGAACACAGTAATACATGCATTAAGGTAGGACTAACACTTCAACATTACACCTATGCCCGACCTGGCCATGTTGACGCTAACAATACAGCCACTGCAGCTAACTAACGCTGTTTCAAACTCAACGGTCGAAACATTAGACGGTGTTTACGGGAATACACGTTTAACTTTGACTCATTTTAAATGTTGTCTAACTATATATGACAACTTACAACTTCCCTGGTTGACTCTGTTCCTCTGCTCCTAAATCTCCCGCGCTGCGTTAAAAACAAGGAACCGAGCGTCACGACTCCCGCCAGCTACGTCATGACGCAGTTGTCTAAATCCCTCCTACGTCTAAGCCACCTACTGTCAGTGCAGTTCTCACTACCCAGTCAGGGGTCCTTTCTCAAGTTATCACCTCCTCGACTCCTCTTTCATCCCTCGACTCCTCGCCTCTCTTGGGAGGTGAGGAAGAGATTCGAGGAGAGATGAGTCCAGGCAAGAGGCATTTAAAATAAATTATGAATCCCTTGGTCACTTTGAGCTCTGCATCAGCTGTCCTTTTTTCAATATCACTGTATTTCATCATCAGTCGGGTCAAATGAGCATAATAATAGTTGTAATATGTAATATTGTTGTATGAAACAACAACTGAAACACGAAGTGAATTTACATAAACCAATTAAATGCATAGGCCTACACACATTTTATTGCAAATAAATAGTATCTCCGGATTTACTAAATACTGTTTCTGTGAGCTTAAACAATGCTGATCCAGAGACACCCACCCTTAATCTGAAAAAATAGCACACAAGCCTCCCTTTTGTTCATTCTAAACAAATTCAAAACATCACAACACAAAGTATTTATTCTTGTCATTAAGCCGAGAGTTTGATCAGTGCAACAGGAAGTGTTCTGTTGGCCCGACAGCTGTGTAAGTATTACATCCCTGAAATATAACAGTGTGAAAGAATCAGGGTGTGAAGATGTAAAAAGCACAGTATTAGCCTGAGCAATGTAGTAGAGAAGTACAATTACCTCATAATACAGTACTTGAGAAATGTAGTTAGTTATGTTTCACAAATGACATTCAGTGGCACTCCACTTTAATTGGGACTAATGTACTGTATTTAAGTCATTGTAGGAAAGGCACAGGTTACAAATTGTGATGTCCCTGTAATTCATAACAATATGACAGTGAGCCATGCACACAAAAATACTGAGACTATACCTTAATGGAATTGAGCCATTGTATTATTTACATTTTTGCTTTCCTACTGTGACATTTGAAAAGGTCTTTTATAAGAAGGCATATTGACTCTTTAGTTGATTCCATCTATGTTATGAGTTTGCCTGAGGTTAGTGTTGCTCAAATGTAAGCCTTGAATTCATCTCTTTTTAAGACATAAATTAGCCCAGTTTTGTGGCAAAAATGTATTCTTCTGGCCCAAACCAGATGATTCCCCACATCTAAACCTCAACAGTAATAGTGAAATTCACAACAAATCTAAAAAGAACCGGTCCATCAACATACAAGCTGTGTTGGAGTGAAACACTGACATCTGTATGAAAAGTTCTAACGCAAAGTGTTTGTGCCTGAAAACCTAATGACCGTATGATGAATATGTTATATACGTGTACCCTCAGGGCTGATTTACACTGTTGGTCAGAGGGAGACTGAATGACACATGAATCAATTGAAACATCTGAATTCCAGTCCAGTTATGATGGGGGAAATAATCTTTTTCATGTCCTTATCTCTTCATTTGCTCTGCTGAAGCGCTGGCATTTAGAGGTGTCCTTTGCAGAGAGCGGGATGAATTGTTTTCAGAGCAAAACTTCAAAAGCAGCATTTTCCATACCATTAGCCTGTCTGACTGTGACACCGCCCTCAGCTGCAGCATGAACAGGCATGGATGGATAAGCATGACTTGAGCTGCACCGTTAAATTGGTCTAGAGATGACAAGAAACCTGAGACAGTCAAACGACAGAAGCAGTCTAAATGGCATTTATTGGTTTGTCTATCGGGGGGTTCAGTGAATACAATATACGGCCTCACAGTGATTCAAGTACTTCGAGAAAACTGCTTCATCCTATAGTGTACTGCACTCCGGTCCATATGGTGGCCCTTAGAGTTTGGAGCACTGCAGCTTAAGAACATACATTCAAATAGAAAAATACAAGCAAATACAGAAAACATCGTCATCAATTTGTATGTGTAGCATTTCAAGTAAAGATATGATTTTCTACATGTATAGAAAAACAATAACATTCTCACAACATTACTTAATTGAAGAAAACTTGTTAATACAGTTACAGAAGCAAAACAATGTTTTCTTCTTTGTATTCTGATTACATGAATAGATCTCATCAATATGCCAACAGTCAACAAAAGGCTAAAAATGGAAATGTCGGACATTTTCAGAAGTTTTTCTGTTTCTTTTTTGTGTCCTGCAACATTTCTGTATTTGTTTTTTCTATATGAATATGTCCTTCATTTGCAGTGTGTTAAGCTTTTAAAGCCACCAAAACTTCAATATATTAAATTAACAGTCTTACAATAGCAATTCTTGTGAAGAGTGTATAGGCACAACTGATTTTAAAATATTCAATTACAGAAGATCCTTCAGCTGAGAATGAACAGTAAAGAAGCAGCTAAAATGAGGAAACACAGATGAAGCAGACAGTCCTCCCAAATCTCTGATCCGTGCAATTGTTCCACCATCTTGTGGCTGCAGATAAGAATGCAGTACCATTGAATGAGTTTAATTCCTCTTCATAAGAAACCATGTTTGTTAAGAAGAACTGTTTGAAGTCATACATAGACACCACTTCCAACCAAGTTATCACTAAAGTGTCTTTTTCTGTCCCCATATGTCTAATTATCTCACAGACACTGCCAAACGAGTAATTGAACACAATATGTATAGCAGATAAATAGTCCTCTCTTCTTCTGGTTGTCCAAGCACATTTTACCATAAGGAGGTTAATGTAGTTGACAGCCTCCATCTTTTGAGGGAGGTGTGGTTAGAACCTTGTGGTTTGTTAGACTTGTACTGTTTAACAGGATTTGTATGGCAATGTTAGAGAGGACCACTCTGTTCCTCTTCACCCTAGGGAAGAGTTCTTAAAATGTTGTTTTGTTAGAAACTTGACAGAGAATTCAATACATTTACTAGATGCAGTTTCAGTCTCTCTTCTGCTTACGCCTCAGCGCACTGATTGTGAGCAGGACCGGGCCATAACTAAGCCTCATATTTGCATGAAATAAAACTACATTAAAGGCGGATCGTTTCAGGAAACCACGGAAAGTGCTTCTCTCGGATTGAATTGAAGTCAAATGGGAAAATGCTCCAACTTCAAGAGTCAACATTTCACAATAAGTGTTGGGGACATGTTTGCCTTATTAGTCTCAGTGTACCTTGACTTTGGTTCCAGTTGCTATCCCGAAGGCAGATAGAAAACATTCAAAGTTTCAAACCATCTCTTAGTACTGAAGGAATACACATTTTGTCCAATTGTTCTTATAGTATATCGATTCAGACCTTTAGAGAAGGGGCTTTAATTATTCTTCCTCTTGATACATCCAGATCAACACATATCTTAAAGAACTCTCCAGTTATGCACCATTTACAGTAGACCTCAACAGCAGATTTGCCTTCCACAATACGAGGCCTGCTTTGGACTGTCACACAGCGCAGGCCCCATCACACTTGATGTGGTACTGGCGGAGGAAGTCCCTGAGCTGGTAGGGCAGCATCAGGTTGTCTATGCCCTGGTAGGTGATGTGGCTACAGATCACAGTCCTGCAAAGGTGCTGCAGGGTGAAAGGGAAGGTCCTTGGAAGTGGCCTGGAAAGGAGGGGCTCAAAGAAGAGGCAGGTGGCCGGGTCACTGTAGTGTCTCAGTAGTCCCGTCACACTGGGATCCCGGTACATGCACGGGTCGCGCACATCAAAGCTGAAGCGTTTGTCGTTCTGCTCAATGCGTGCGTGCAGGGAGCGGCTGTAGCGGCGGAAGCTGACTGAGAAGAGGAACTCATCCTGGGCCGAGTCTCGGAGCAGAAATGTCCCCTCTGGTTTGCCCTCAAGCAGCTCCTCCGCCTCGAAGCGGTTCAACACACCCCAGTAACAGGAGCTGTTGTTGATCTGAAGAAGATCTGGAACAAGGATGTAGTCAGTGTGGCCACAGCTGCCCTCCGCTTCCCCATGAGAACAAGAAGGGTCCCAGTCCTCGAGACTGGTGCCTCCAGGCCCAGGAGAGCAGCAGATGTCGTCCCAGGAGAGAGGGGTCGTTGGTGGGGAGGTAGAGGAAGTTGAGACATTGGGTTTGAGAGGAGTCTCCATGTCCATGAGGGCATTCTGGTTGGTGGCTTGGTTTTTAATAAGGTGCCAACATCGGGCCAGTTCAGATTTGGGCGAGAAGGGGCACTTTTCCTGCATGAGCTCTGAGACGTGGATCTTGCGTTTGGACCAGAAGAGCACTGAGAAGGGTCGCGAGGAGCCCAATGAATGGTGGTGATGATGATGATGATGGTGATGGTGAGAGCGCAGAGGAAAACACTGACCCACAGCATCCTGAAACTTTTGTCGCAGTGAGCGGTGGGACAAGGCCTTCCGACACACCACATCAATGTCTGCAGACGTCAATGCTTCCCCGAGAGTGCTGCAGCTACACTTTCTCTCTCTGCGCCGCCTCGGACACGATGTTGACCGCACACCCAGCTCCTCCGTCCCCTCCACCTCCATTCCTCCAGGACTCGACCCGTTGCGAGAGCTCCTGGAGCGTTTCTTTCCCCGCCAAACATAACTGTCTGCACTCCAACTGCGGAAGCCACTTTTGGGACGAGTGTCTGAACCTCGTGGCTTCTTATCTGACATGGCGGCTTCTTCTCCTTACTCTGTGACAAAATTCAATAAAAGGATATCTGAGTCAAACACATGAATGCATCAAATTATGAATACGTTACATTTCAAATGTAGTTTTAATTAGTCTAAAAGTGCTGCTCCTCTCTTGCGCTGCAAATCAATGGTTCCTTAAATACTTTTACAAGAGCAATGCTGGTTTCTTCTTAACCGACTAAAAAATAACCATTCAAAAAAACCTTCTTCTTTCTTTGTGTGCAGGAATGCTGCAGCTTATTTGTGCAAAACTAGCAGGCTGATTTGGATCACCTCCAGTGGAAAACATCAAAGTAAAACTGAGTTCAGGAAATATATCAGTTCTCGCAAAAGACATTGGTCGACTTAACATCTGATCTACTTAGGCAACAGACTTTTCCTGCTTCATTCAGAGATGGTTCAGAAAGAAAGTTTGGTAAACAGCCTACAAAGCTATTGTTCGAACACTTTAGTTATAGTCTGTTAATATTAAATTGGTCATGGCAGCAGTTTGTGAAAATACAAAAACAACAATCTTATTAAACTGAGCAGCGAGATATTTAACATCCTGGTAATCGCTCTCTGTTGTGTTGAACACTTTGAAGGTTATTGCAAGAGATTATCTTACCTTGCAAAAAGTGTCAGACATCCACATCCATGTTACAGTGAGCAGACACGTGTGACCCGCCTGCAGCCAGCTCCAGCTCTAACAGACAGCAGACGGTCCGCTTCCTATATAATTATGATGGCAAATCCCAGAGGGGGCAGCAGTTTCCTCTCCACCAGGGCCAGGTCTGTATGAATGAATGGAGGAAGGTGGAGCCAGAAGGGTGGGGGGAGGTTTGTTTCAGGCTAATTGAGACATCCTCTTTTCTCTCTCCTACATCCTCCTTTACACATTCATTGACAAATTCCATTTCCAAAGAAAAAGCCGGAGTGCTTTTTTATTCACAAAGTGAATTATTTCTGCCTATAATTATGTTCCAGGACACTGATTTATGTTTTTAATTTAATCAGAGGCCCGTAGCTTAACTTAAAGCAACAAAGCAAATTTAATGGCGAGCTTTAAATCTGTTTAAGTCTGTCTGCTGAGGATGCCAAACTAAAAGCAGATTATCCCGCAGGTTTACCAGCAGCCTGTACACACTAGACGCTTCGGTATAGCAGATACTGTCTAACTAACAATTCAGCACAGTAGAGGAAACAACCAGGCGTTTTAAAAAGCTTCACTTATTGATTGAATAACCTTTGCGTTTCCGAGTTAAAACTTCCAGCAAGTGCTGCTGAAAGGACTCATCTGTCAAGGTGATGTCATCATACACAGAGTGTGGATGACATTTTGGGAGATCTATAATTCATGAAACAAATAGACTACATCTATCAGACAAATAATATTACTCCCAGTGGTTCAGTGTGTGTCCGCGCGTGAGTCCACATGTGTGTGTTTCCATGTGTGTATGTGTCCTCTCAGCTCTAACATAAGGGTAGGTCATCAATAAATGCCTGACATCTCAGATAATGTAGTGACACTCAACTTCCTCTTAACTGAATATTTAATGCTCTTCACATTATCACACAGCCCGGCAGGATGATAAGGTCACATGTTCTGGCAAACGACCAGATCGATTTATCTGACCCCCAAAAAAGGAGTAAAGAAGTATACTGGCAGAACCTTTGGCTGAATAAGCGGATTGGAAACCTTCAGGAAAAACCACCAGGTCAAATTATTAAACTAATGCAACAACTATTGCTATTGCAGAGCCACGAGGCTATACTAAATGATGATGAATGCTAACACCAGCATGCTAATGTGCTCACAATGAAAACAGTCTAATGTTTAGCAGGTATGATTCATATTAAAGATAATAATTAGGGCTGTCAGTCGATTAAAATATTTAATCGCGATTAATCGCATGATTGTCCATAGTTAATCGCTATTAATCGCACATTTTTTATCTGTTCTAAATGTACCTTAGAGGAATATTTTTCAAGTTTGTAATACTCTTATCAACATATGAGTGGACAAATATGCTTTATGCACATGTTTATTATCATTTGAACAATGACAACAATTCTCATGAATATTAAACACAACAACCTCTGAATATTACAAATATTCGCCTCAATTCAACCTGGAACCTCTCATACAATAACAGGGTTGCCAACTCTCACGCATCTGGCGTGTGACACACGCTTTCACTCTCAATCTCACGCTCTCACGCTGCCCAAACTATTCTCACGCCAAAAACAAGAATACCGAAGACTAGAAACGGTTTTGAAAACTTGTGTCACGTAGTGATCGACTTCTTAATAGAACATCTTTGATAATGTCTTCTGGCCAATCAGAATCACGATAACGGCGTGGTGTTGATGCAGGAAGTCCCGACGGAGAATACTTTTGCTGTAGTACATCTCTACATCGATACAACATTACGTGTTGATAGAAACCAACACGTAATGAAATAAGACCCCACGGTTTGATGATTGATAGGTGTGTGGGCTGTCTTTCATTTTGACACACAGAACAATGGGGGCTATCCACCCTTATCCACAATGTAAAGTCATTCACAGCCTCTTCCCTCTGTGAGGAGCAGCAGGTTCAGCTTTCAGAACAAAGTAACAACAAACTAAAATGGCATTCATTTTTTTAAATGTGTAGTAATAGATTTATTTATTTTTCTTCTCAAGAGAGTACCAGAATGTGTATTTTATGTTAGTATTTCAAAAAATCTCCTGGGGGACAATCCCCCCAGACCCCCCTGCAGGAGTTGGGTTTTCAGCATGTCAACTCTTTCACCTGTGGGGAAATGGCAGGATTGGCTCCAGGTCGCCCTTTTTATTTACTACAAGACAAATGTGCCTTTTTATTTCATACAGTTCAATTTGGATTGAGACAGGGAAATAATCTAAACCTCACGCGTGGCGTTTCACTGTCAAGGGGAGCGGGTATGTAATTAGGCTACATTGCAAATACTGACTTGAGCCCCACCACTGTATGGGTTAGCCCTACCATGGAAAACCCAACAAAAATACTGCCGACCCTAAGATCCGGTAGAAATGATAAAAAGTAAAGTCTGCAGCTTATTGTTCTACTAGGCCAAAATAGAGTCAAAGAGTATGAGAGTGAGAGTGTGTTAATTAATATATTTGGCAGTTTGGAGTAAGTCTGTAGATTTGTGTGTGTGTGTGTGTGTGTGTTTCATGTATAGGCCTCTCACGATAATTAATTTTGTTGGATACATTTTCCCTGAAATTATTGCGATAAACGATAATATTGTCGGCACCGTTGTATGACCATTTTAGACCACTGACATAATGATAATATATAATAATAATTCAAGTACATCCTTTCAAACTGCTAGTCACATCCTCATGTAAATGGCAATGTATCGAGTTCATTTCTATTTATCGTACGATAAGTCAATGAATTGCTTATCGCGACAGGCACACAATAAAACAGTGGAAACAAACATGTGTTTGACTTTCATTAGTGAATGAAACTTTGTGCCCTTTGTAGTCTGTGTCCAATATTGTGTATTTGTATATATTGTATATGAATCCTATATATATGCTAAGGTCCCGCTGCTGACACGATAGCAGTCATTTCGTGCGCATATGTGTAATCAAACCCATGATATCAAAATCTCACTCCAGCCAGGAACCCAAAGTTGGCAACCCTGCAATAATACAATACAAAGTGTGTGTGTGTGTGTGTGTGTGTCTGTGCGTGTTTGTGTGATGGATCGTTGGAGCTATGTGCAACTCAAGGCATATGCTCGAACGGGAGCTGCCTGGACGCTGCGATCATGTTGCGCGCACTATCCGAGCTGAGTGTGTTGACTTTTCGTACATTGTCCCACTGTCTGGCTTCCTGCATAAAGTCAAGTGCTCGGCGCAGTTGTCGGCGAAATGTCACTCCTCTGTTTTCATTGAAACAGCTCCTTATATCCGTTAGCGCAGCTAGCTAGCACCAGATGCTAACAACAACAATACACCTAAGGTCTCTCCCGGTCCTCCCGATGGCCAGTCAGGGCCTGCCGGTGAGCGTGGAAGTGTGGTCTGCAGCAAGCGGGCGGCAGGAGCGGGGCTGTCAGCATCAGCTTGTAGATGGTATTTTAAACTCGATGCGCTCTGAAACTACGGGGTGGCCGAGGACAAAAAATGCACATGCGTTAATCGCGTTAAAATAATTAGTGGCGTTAATTTTTTTTTGCGTTAACGCGTTATTAACACGTTAACTTGACAGCCCTAATAATAATACAAACTCTTTTGCACCTTTAATAAAAAGATGTGGCCCAAAGATGCTTAACAAAACTAAATACAACACAATTTCAGGCAAAAATAAATTTGAAATATTGAATACATTAATGGTTAGATTACCTCAAATTAAAGGCCACGTTTAAATGTATTAAAAATGTTTTTTTGAAATCAGTGAGTTAAAAAACAACAGTTTCATTTGTAATGTCACATTTAGCAAAAAAGCCATCTGCTGTGTCACTGACTGTACTTATTATGTAATCTTATTACATCAAAAGAGGATTAATGATACTAGGCAACACTTTCCTCGTGTGATTCACAGATTCTCAGAAACTCAGCATTTCCGGCACTCTCCATGAAACTCTCTTCAGCCTCTTCATTGAACGGCAGCACAGATATTGATCAGGAAAAAACACAGAGAAACACACAGTGTCAGGAAACAGAGAGAAGATATGTGATCTGAATTTGAAGAAATTATACAGAAAGAAGCTTCAACGCACGCCGCCGTGTGGGGCCCATACACACGGCGGCGTGCGTTGAAGCTTGCCGGCGGGCGTGTCTGAAGCTCGACCAACAACCAATCACATGAATCTCCCGCCCCGGACACACAAGCACACGGTTTGATTGGCTAGAGCTTGTACTGGCATATGATTCGATTGGCTGGCGCTTCCGTCGAAGCTTCAAAAGTAGAACATTGCTCTACTTTTGAAGCGAGCAAAGCCAAGCTTTGCTCCCACAATGCAGTTCGGCAAAGCGTGACGTCAGCGTTGCTCGCTTCAAAAGTAGAGCAATGTTCTACTTTTGAAGCTTCGACGGAAGCGTCAGCCAATCAAATCATATGCCAGTACAAGCTCTAGCCAATCAAACCGTGTGCTTGTGTGTCCGGGCCGGGAGATTCATGTGATTGGTTGTTGGTCGAGCTTCAGACACGCCTGCCGGCAAGCTTCAACGCACGCCGCCGTGTGTAAGCGGCGTGCGTTGAAGCTTCCGTCGAAGCTTCAAAAGTTGAACTTTTCTCAACTTTTGAAGCGAGCAACATGTGCAAAGCGAGCAACACGTGCAAAGCGAGCAACACGTGCAAAGCGAAGCGGCGGAACCACAATGCAGTTCGGCAAAGTGTGACGTCACCCCATTCAAGGTGAATGGGAAGAAGCGTTGAAGCTTCAACGCACGCCGCCGCGTGGACGGGCCGTAAAGCGTCCCAGAAGTGTCTCGGCACTGGGCTCCGCTAAAAATAGGATGCAAATCTATTTTCGACGCGGCGCGAGGCGTTGCATAGCGCCGGGCAGGAAATGGACCGGTCAGAGCATCCAGTCCTGTCTGCTGCCGTCTGGCAGGCGCTACCAGCGGCATCAGGACTAAAACCACCAGTTTCATACCACAGGCAATAAGACTGTTAAACACCTGAACTGTTGAAACAACATCCATAACATTCATCTGCTACTTAGTAATTATTTATCTATTTATCTAATATATCATTCCAATAACTTGCATATAGACTCTTATTGCACTATTTCACTATTTCACTTTTTTAAACTATTTTTCTTTTTGTATTTACTATTTACTTGCACTATATTTGTTCTGTTTATCTGTGTTATTGTGTTGCACTGTTGGAGAAGCCTGACCTAAGAATTTCATCGGCATAACTACACTGTAGCTTTGTTCGTATGACAAAATAAAGAACCTTGAACCTGAACCTTGAAGCTTTTGTCCTTCAACAGATTAATGTGAATACAGCCTTTTAGTATCAAACTTACATTTTCTTTTACAGTGAAGTCAAACATGGGAATCCAATGATAAAGACATTTTTTGAGTTTGTATTCATATGTATAACAAGAAAACGGACCCTGTGTAAACCTTGGGACGTGTCTGTTTTATTGTCTGTAGCTTCAGCCTATCACAGCCAGCAATAGTGGTTGTCACTTACTTGGCACTTGAGACCCAAAGCCCTCGCTGAAGTTAGTATCATCTGGCATCAATTGCTAACAGATGGTGATGAGCCACAGAACTGCGATGCAAGCTTGGTCCCTTTGTGCTTACAGTATAAACACATATAGCCTGCTCATATCTGCAGCACAAACTATGATCTTACAGTGTGTCAGTGGGGTGTGGTGCATAGTTTTACCCAGGAAGTGTGTCCTGCAGTGGGTGAAATCCAGTCGGCCCATTAACCTGCTGCAGCCAGGACTCGACCAGGGGCTCGTATCGGTCCACATTACAGAGGCATCGATCCCCGGAGCAGCCCGACCGACAGGAGCGCTCCTGAATAATTGATGCTGCCCTGATTGAATGGAGACTCTACTCTGCTTGTATTTTTATACAAAGGCTATTACAGTTTTTTATTGACATTTATGCAGTCAGGAGGAATGAAACTACAAAATGTATTTGTTACACTTTCAGAGGAAGTTTGTTTGCACTATATGAATCCATACAATCCTAGTTGTTGTATACCTTTTTTAACTGCCAGCTGACCGTCACTACTTGGCAACTTTAATAAAACATTTCATGACAACTTATAATCTAATAAGAAAAGTTGTTCAAAAGACCTATTTGAAAATGTCTTTTTTTGAAGATGGCCTGGTTTTAGTTGCCTGACCTTGACCATACTTGACCTCCTGGACCATGATTCCCCCAGCACTGTTGACAATGTTGCTGCCGTGCACACTGGTCGTGGTTTTATTCAAATTGTCCCACTCACAGTGGAATACCAGGTTTCCCTCTCCTATCACAATTGCGGGTGTCCGATAGGATGAGACTTTGTCCAGGACCTTTGCCAGGGCAGTTTCCAACTCTAAACCAAATCCGTAGCTCTCAGAGTGGCCAAGCCTGTGTAATATTGTGGTGAGCTGCTTGCTTCTGAACAAGTGCCTGACAGTCACACAGAGTAGAATGTGTTTTGGTAACTTCCATTCTCCCTCTGACACTGCACGGCACAGGTCTTGCCCAATGGAGAATACCAGGCGCTTCATCTTTTCATTCGTCTCCATGTCTTCCTTGCCAGCCATAACCATGCTGAGAAACCGGACGAGGTCTGTGGGTAGGAGATTTTCAGGAGTGAGCTCCATGTCCTCAGCTGTTGGCGGCCACTTTAGGTCTTTGGACTCTCTGAAAGCCTGCAGAATATTCTGGCGAAGTAGGAGAGCAACGTTTTTGTACTTGTCTGTGGTTCCGAGAGTGTAAGCTCGTGCAACGGCATTCGATACCGTGATTTTCAAGCTGTACACCAGCCAGAATGAAATGGCATCAGCATTGTCGTGGTCAACTCTCGTAAACTGGATATGCTCCTTGATTGGATCTTTCTGTAGCCGTTTCAGGAGTTTCTCTGAGCGATAATTTGTGTTCTCGTACCCATTCAATTTCAGCTCTTCCACATACAGCAAGCGCAAGGAAGATAGCTGTAGGACCTCATTTTGCTGGACTACATGAGTTCCAATGTGTTCCAGTACTGAAACAAATGCCTTTTCGTGGGAGGCTGACACGAAAGCTTGGTTAGTATCCTTAGCTCCTGCTTTAAGAATACTGCTGCGCTCGTAGTTGGCGAATGCTGTGCAGAAAGATTTAAAGCACGACTGATGGTGTTTAGCCTCACAAGCAAAGAGGTCTTTGCCCTTCACTTGTCTTTGAAGTCGAACTAGACCCATTTTCTCAGCCCGTGAATCGATTTGCTTCCATGCATTTTCTTTGTTCTTATAAGATGGGAAGTATTCAGGTCTCTCAGTTTTACGATGACCATCTTTGATCTCAACTTTGTCGCAAAAAATGCATTCTGGTGGGAAGATGGGTCCCGCAGAACCCCCTAAGGACAATTTACGTGGGGAGTGATTCCACTGTGAGGTTGATGGTTCTGGATTATCTTCCAGAAGATGAAGGTTGCAAGTAAAGCGCTGATAACAGTTGCGGTGATACCCAACACTTTCCAGGTCATCAGCGAGAGTTGTAGGGATCTGGTCACACACTGATTGCATACAATATGGGGATTTATGTGGTTGATGGAGACGTTGGTCCCGGATCTCATGCAGCTGTTGTAGTTTTTCTATAGCTGTTCCTTTAATTTTAGTGAGGGGTGTAAACGGACCATGATCAGACATGGATGGCACATGAAGGATGCAGACACTTGGCGAGCATTTGTGGGCTGGACGATCTACACTTCGTTTTCTTTTGGGCATGCTGGCTTACTACGTCACTGTCAGATAAATGAAATAGAAATCACCATTCAAGTTAAAAGGCGCTTTCACACCAAGTACTTTATGAATATATATATATATATGAATAATATTTTTTATCAAAGCAATGATACACCTGTGAGTTGGCTGTAGAAGTGTCAGAATCAATATAGATATTGCTGTGTCAGAGTAAGCTCAGGTTAAACCCCCCGCCTAAAAAAACCATAATGATGGAAACCCTCTTTCCTGGCTGCTAGTTCAGAGAGTTTTGTCGTACAGTGATGAGACTTATATCAATGGAATCTGATGAATCTCAGCTTTCATATTATATGTCATTTGTGCAGATAGCATGAAGTAGAAAAATCGCCAGTCATGTGCTAATGTGGCGTTGTGAGTGCTGATTTAGACGCTTGGTGTTGGAATTATGTTTCGTTTAGGTAAAAATGGTTATTATCATCTGTTAGCTTAGTTTCTTCCTGTTAAGTGGGTATGCAACGTTAATAGGTTGTTACATTTTAACAAGCCCTGGGACGCTGTGGTACCGGGGGCAATCGGGCTTAACTGGTTAAGAATACTGCCCCACAGTTTTGCATTAGAATTACTGCCTTTTTTAATTAACATTAGCTAGCTTAGGAGTTCATTAAGCCTAGCTAGCTGTACAGCTAGCTAGCTACCTAGCACTACCTAGCTAATAGCTTTATTCAACAAGCTACACCATTAGCTATCCCTCATTCACTTCACTGTTAGTTAGTTAGCTAACGTTAGCTAGCTAATAGTTTACCATATTTTACTGCAGTTGGCCTCTGCAGGGCAGAATAACACTAACACATGTTCTAGTGTGTAGCCTACTTTGGGCTGCAAAATGATGTGTTAACAACAATTAAGCTAGAAACCTACATAAAACATACAAAACACATGAGTCTAGTTGAGTTAGCTACTTACCTTGTTTGTTTGAAGGATGAATGTGTGTGTGTGTGTGTGTGTGTGTGTGTGTGTGTGTGTGTGTGTGTGTGTGTGTGTGTGTGTGTGTGTGTGTGTGTGTGTGTGTGTGTAGCCAAGTCAGCTACTTGTTTGTTTTTGGCAGGAAAAAAGGCGAGAATGTTCACTACTGCCAGCGCTGTATACTAGCATGCCACAGATAGGCTACATGTGATCACTTTGGGAATAGTTTTATTGTGATCTTTGACCATCAAAACATGGGTAGACACATTATCTGTTCATTTATCTGCAATATTGGCTGAGATAGAGTGAAAAGTGTGAACATTCCGTTTTTGGTAATAGTGACACTAATTTGCATTAAAAATACATGTGGGACATCCAGACAACATTTTAACATAGCTCATCATTTTCTACATACTTTTTCCACTTAGGAAACACTGATTCTAAGTATATTTCTGTGTCGGTGCAAAATACACCCTTCTTGGTACAAGACTGAAATGCTATTTTCTTGTAATGGCGGCACTAATTAGCATAATAGCATGCCACAGACACATGTGATCACTTTAAGAATAGTTTTATTGTATTCCTTGACCCTCAAAACATGGATCTGGATACCTAATTTGTTCAGTTATCTGCAATAATGGCTGAGATATAGTGAAAGGTGTAAAAAGAATGAAACTCGCTTTTTAGGGTAAATAAACACTAATTTGGGAAAAATATATACGTGGGACAATTTGCCAACTTTTTAACATAGCTAATCGTTTTATAGAAAAGCTGATTAGAAGTATATTTCAGGGGGGTGCATTATACCCCCTTCGCTGCTGCGTCTGTAAAGCCGGTGTGTCCTTGGGCAAGACACTTCACCTGAACTTGCTCCTGTGGGTATTGTCCACAGTATCTGACCATTGCATGTATGATATATGTGTAATGTGTGTATATGTAAAAGCGCTTTGAGTCATTGATAAAGCGCTATAATAAATGTAAGGAATTATTATTAATTATTACCCACCCAACTATACAGTAATATGGTGTTTTGCAGACTCATCTTATATTGATGTTTTTGTCTGCTGATACTTTTTTTCCTGACCAGCTAGCAGCACTTGAGTCAAAGGAGGAGGGATTTTGAGGGAAATAGGACAAACCTCTTGTTTCCAGACCCACCTGTCTGCATGTGGTTTGGATTTATTACATTCCAGGAAAAGAGTCCAGCCTATGGTTTTTTAATGTTTTTTTTAATGATTAATGTCTACTAGCATTTATGTCTACATGAGTCTTGTGATCATGTGAAAGCTGCCTTTTTTAAATTGTGTGTGTGCGTCCGGCTTGAAACATCCGCCTGTGTGTGTGTGTGTGTGTGTGTGTGTGTGTGTGTGTGTGTGTGTGTGTGTGTGTGTGTGTGTGTGTGTGTGTGTGTGTGTGTGTGTGTGTGTGTGTGTGTGTGTGTGTGTGTGTGTGTGTGTGTGTGTGTGTGTGTGTGTGTGTGTGTGTGTGTGTGTGTGTGTGTGTGTGTGTGTGTGTGTGTGTGTGTGTGCTGGCTGAGAGGCAGTACTGTACGATCATGTGAATCACAGAGATGGTAAATTGAATCAGCAGGGAGTCTCTGGCTCCACTGGTCTCAGTTGTTTCCATTGATCTGTATCAGAATACTCCTCTGACCAGCAGCGCTGCACTTCTCACTTCATGAACCACAGGGTCTCGTTTCATCTCACTCAGAGAAATATTCCACCATATTTTATGTCCGTGCAGCAACCCGAGCTGACAGACATTTGCCTCTAAGCAAAGTGGATGTTTGACTTAAAAATGACCTTCAGTGGAGTTATTTTGCTCATAACTACATATCATTATTTCTAATTTAGGAAATGTTCTTGCAAAAACTGGTTTGATGCTATAGTTTTGCTATTGATTTTCTCACCCATATTGTTCAATTTCCTGTTTCCCCACAGCGTGTTTATACTGGTCTTTTATAAATAACAGTCCTACTCTTGATATCTTGCATTTAAAGACACTAAAAGACTATATTCCATGCCTTCTTCAATACATTAATATCTACCTAAACGTGTAATTAATATAATGTGTGTGTATTTACCACTAATATTATAACTTAAAGTAAAAGTTTTGAGTTGCATGTACAGTATTCTCTGAAGAGTTTTAAGACTTTGTTTGACAATTCCTCCCCAGATGGGAGTTAACTCAAATACATTTGCCAGTGAGGGACTGATGTTTTAATGGAGTATTCCTATTTGCGAGACCTTAGTTTTTATTTTTTTAAATCTTTCTTTCTTGTCCCTTTTCTCCATTCGTATTTTTATTTTTTTCCTTTGTCTGTCCTTTTCTTATTTCAGTCCTTTTCCTCCATTGAGTATTAAAACTTTAGACTCTAACTTCTTTACTTTCAAGTACCATTGCTCTGTAGTACTGCACCTTTCAGTTAAGTATACTTAAGGATTTGAGTGCTCCTTCCACATATCAAGATGATACATGTTTGGGTGTATCATATGCACATTGTTTTGTATCCATTAAGATTCAGACGGCTCGGATATTCATCTGCTGACATGTGAGCTGCTGTATCGACTTTCCTCAGGGGAGATTTATTTATGCCTGCAGCCGCTCCACTTCCCGCAAGCAAGGTGCATCCAGAGGTTTCTCCTCTCTGTCATGTTGGAGAGAGCGTAACCTAAGCCAGGCCGGTCACTGGACCTTGGACTCAGCACACACACACTTTGGTATATGGATATACTCACACAAGTGCATATTCTATTTATATACATTGCATGCATTTTCCTGCAGTGGCAGATAGCAGTCTAGAAGGTTGACTATGTTTTAGGCTATGGTACAAGAGGTAGGGGAGTCAGATTTGAAATTCTAGTGGAAATCCTAAAGTTGTTATATATGCAAAATAATTAAGGCTGAACATTCGATGTGTATACATCTACAGGATGTTGTTTTCCTTTTAGAAAATGTTACCACATCTACAGATGGATGCACAATGCTGCTAACACTTCACACTGGACTTTGTGTGTGTTTGACTCTGTGATGCTGACTGAAACTGGAAGCAGCAACATCTTTATTTTCCTTTCACTGCTGTTTCCAGACAGCAGGATGTGAGTCGACACTGTTGTAAAAGACGCCCTGACAGGACATCACAGCATGAATCAATATTAGGAGGAAGAAGAGGATGGAACTCCAACTAGATAACATAATTATTTCCTATTACTGCCGCGTGTCACTGAATCATAAGCATACAAGGAGGCACAAATCAAGTTAGTTACATCTCGTTAGCATCATGCTTACTTCCATGAAATACACAACCTCGCCTTAAGACTCACACTTTATTCAGCATGCTTTTTAATATTTCCTTCCATTTTAACATACAGTTTGTACGTTGTATTCTCTTGTAGCTTGAATGAGTGTTTTATGCCGCACTCATGTGGCATTAAACAAATTATTCAGAATCCCCCTTAAATGTTCTTAAATTAAAACCAGATTAAAATCTTGGTTATATGAATAAAGTTTCCCAGTGTGGAAACAGAAACTCAGGAAAAATATTTCAGCTGAGTCATGATCTGACAGCTGATGACTCTTCATGATTCCGCTGTGACTTATGATCTCACATCTGTTTTTTGGTCAATACCTTCAGATATTGTCTACACACTGCTGTCATGTTTCGTTTTCTCATAATTGAATGGAATAATGAGTGGAATGTACTCACTGTTTCTGCCTGTATGATTCAGAGGCAGTTAATTAGTTAATACGTTAATACCTCAAATGTGTAATTAAGTACAGTGCAGTACTTGTACATTAGTTTGGTTACATTGTATCTGTGTGCATCGATTCAGCTCCATCACCTTATTAAATGTAATTCACTCCCTTCCTGTGCAGAAGGTTATTATGTTTTAATAGTGTAATTATGTGGCACTGTATTGATTTTAGAAAGGTTCAGTATCCTGTTAAACCCTCCAGGGGGGTCAGAGTTCAGGGTCAGCTAAGAAACCTGTCGCTGGTCCAGATGCCCAGATTTCCCCCTTTTGGCTCTAAAAGCTGCTGAAATGGGCCCTTCAAACACAATTATATAATTGCAAGTAACGGCTGCACTTGCACTTAAGAATATTATTCATAATAGTTATTTTTCCTTCATCTGAACTGAGATGAAAGTGACAGAAGCATGTATGTATGACTTGTGATATGGGCTACATAAATAAAGCTGACCAGATTTCTCTCTAGAGCAGTGATTCTCAAACTTTTTTCAATAATGTACCCCCTTTGAAAAAAAAATTCAGCCAAGTACCCCCTGATCAGCGCAAAAACAATTTGTTAGGGAAGAAAAGCCTACATAAAGAGGTACAGTACGGCGCTGCACCATCAGAGTCTGATTTATTAAAACAACAACCTTGTAACTGAAAAACACTTAAATGCTACATTTCAAATGTTTACAATCCATCACTAAATTCATGGCAAATCAATTTTAACATCATGCAATAACACTGAGACGACATTAGTTGCATTGAACTGATCTTTTTAATAAGTTGTACTTACAATGTAGTGAGAAACATGGGCTTGTGCTTCACTGAGGACCTTTGTGATTCTGACAGGGAGGCAAACTGCAGTTATTACACTTCGCGTTTTGAAATATGTGTAACTGTTAATATAAAACCCACACCGTAAAAACTTCTTTTTTTTTTTTTTCATTAACATAAAATAAATCTCACGTACCCCCTGCAGTACTCCAATGTACCCCTAGGGGTCCGCGTACCCCCATTTGAGAACCACTGCTCTAGAGGGTGATGCAGCATTAGTGTCACCACACTGCTGTCAATGAAAGCTGTAAAAGAATAGACTACAGAGACAATCAAAGAAGACAGCTTCATCTGTTTGCAATGAAAAGTATATTTCAAGCTCAAGACGGATGTGTAGTTGAGTAGAGGTCGTTAAAGGTCACCAGAGGGAAATAAATGTTGGTTCGGTCAGTGCCATGCTGACAGACAAAACAGTAAATATATAGACAAAAGATGATCATAAAAAACTAAATTATCAAAATATTATCAAATATAAAAATGTGTGTGTAACATAAAATAGAATTACACAAGTACTTTCAATCTTCTCAAAATTGTACAATATATTGACAGTTCTTATAGTGACCACAACTGGATGCCATCTCTCTTTCCTAACAACTATCAGTGCCAGCAGCCACTGAACTTTATGGCAGTCTCACTTTCTTAATTATACTTCAGCTGACCACCATTAGAAGATACAGATCAAAAAGAACAGCCGCATGGTTTGCTGTGTTGTGTTGTAAACCGCAGGCTGAGTGTTGATTAACGGAGGATTAAACCGAGTACTTTTGGAAGCTCTTACTTGAAGCAAGACATCATATCCTGCTGAACCCCTTCATAGGAATATTAGTTGCACGTAACCAATGCTCAGTGGAGCAAGAGAGGCTGCAACCGTTTTAGATCTCCATGCAGGTTTGTTGGACAGTGAGGGAGTGACCACCAGAGAATCCCCCCGACAGCCTCCCTGTCTCTCTGCAGCTTATCGGCCGGCTCACATCCTGCCTGTCTCCTGGCCTCTAATGCACGGAGGAGAGAGGAAGGGGAGGGGATCATTTGAAAAGGCTTGCATGTCTCTTGCTAGTCACTTAAACAGTTGCAACAACAAAAAACACAGCAAATCAATAGCAGAGAGGAGGAATTCCAGTAACTCTGTGTCCGTGCACGCAGCTTGTCTTACAGCAGAGTGTGGCACGTTAGGCATGAAACATGGTCCTGATCAACCCTGGAGCTTAACTAGTTTGTCTCATGTGTGGCCTTAATGTAGCTGTAGAAAAATTGTGTTTCAAAATGGTTAGCTATTAACTCGTAAGCATTTATTTCTATTAAACGCACACAAATAAAGTAAGAAGAGTTACACAGGGACATCAGAATGCTGCTTAAGTAAAAGTGCAGAAGTTCAGCAAAATGTACTTAAAATATAAAAAGTAAATGTACTAACATGCTTAATGGCTCTTTTCATAGTGTTACGATATAACTGGGTTTATTTGATCACTTATCAATATACCCAAGAGCATTTTATTGTTGTATTTCATCAGGAAAACAGGACTTACATGTAGATGTATACCAGGTTGGCTAATATGTTAAACTATAACAAGGTTTTGTAACTAGTAATAATAGTATGATACTGTTAGACTGTCACTTTGTTTCGGAGGTCTTCTGCCCACAAAATAAATGGAAGCAGCTTTAATAATTTGCGTTTACATTTTTGTTGTTAATCAAAAGCAACTTGAAATAAGATTATTTACCCAGAAATAACAATAATAATGGAAACACATCCACTGTATCCGCATGCTTCAAGTGCTGCATTTAGGAACATAGAAAGACTTTGAGGACTGGTACCTGATGCTCTGCAGTAAAACACACTGCAGTAAAACACACTGTTTGTGTGTGTATATGAATAGAGTGTACAAGCTGTTAATCATATCTAAAACTATTAACCATGCTGTATTGTAGCAGCATGCAATAATCTCCCTGTTATTGTAAGGCATGGCGTCATCAGTAGGTGAAGGGTTTACAACTTTAACCCAGGTTAAGCAATATGGGAAAGTAAGTGGGTACCTATAATGATCAGTAATGTGAGTTTATCAGGGAATCAAACAGGTGTAATCGGCTCAAAAAACAAATAGGCTGCAATACTGAAATACACCAACAAAAAAAAGGGGAAACTAATTTAGAAGTGGTGAAAAATAGACTGTGTTTTCCCATTGTATACAGTAGATGGCAGCAGGGAGACATGACAAAGGCATGCTCAGAAACGATGTCAAATGCATTAACTGCTGAAAGAGTTATGTGATAAGCTCTGTCCATATGTGTCATTTATTTACTTTTGCCAACATACTTTATTCAACCATTGCAACTGCAGAACCAGAGAAGAATTGGGGGAAATCCTAAATAGGGCTTTTAATCATTAAATGCATTTCACATTGTAATTTCAAATCCTTGCATGAGTTTGTTAATCACATGATAAAGGGGATTTTATTTGTATCATAGTTCAGGGTCGAATAGGTTTATCATTGTTGAATAAGTAACTTTGAAGGATAAAATAACATTTTATTTTTATTTATTTCAACATTTAATCCTTAAAATGTTATTTTTGCTCTGCTCTTACATTAATTATTAAATCTTATTTTCAATACTCATTAAAATAATCTTTCCCTAATCTCTCAAATCAAAGAAAATCTGAAACCTGACATTGTGAAATTTGATTTCATGTTAGGAGTGATGAATAATTAATAAGGGATTGGATTTATAAGCAGTTTTTGAAGGCGCGACTTTACAGGGTTGAATTTGTCAAACAAAATAAAATGGTGTTACGTTCTTGCACTTGTACTTTTAAGAAGTTATGGAGAAAATAAACGTATTTTAAAAAACAAATCATATTGATGTTGATGATGCTATAATGTTGCAAGTTTGTGCATATTTCAATAAGGCGAGTCCGGTAACATAATCATTAAGAATAAGCTACTTCTATCCGTGGAAAAACAAAGCAACAGAGCTCCTATGTACTGTAGTTCAGCTAGTGAGAGTCTTAAAGAGGCCCTATTATGCTTTTTGGGGTTTTCCCTTTCCTGTAGTGTGTTATATAGGTTTATGTAAATGGCCTGCAAATACTAACAAGAGCTGTTTTCTAGTCATTGTGCATCAAACCTCTGAGAACTAAAGGTTAATGAACATTTAAAGGATTTATGAGGCTGCATGTGGGAATACTTTGCAGCCCTCCACCCTCCACTGACACAGAACAAACCTCACACCCACTCACACAGCAGAGACGTTTCACCCAGTTTCATCATATATTCGGCCCCTTTAACAAAAAGTGGAGTTATTCATCCTGAAAAGTGAGCTGCTGGAAAACAACCTATAAGTGAGGTGTCACTTACAATCAATGAAATAATTCAGTGCAGATCAGGATGTGGATACTGCCAGGTGATTCTGTCAGCTTGTGTTATTCTTTCATTAGTTTTCCATTCACACATATTCCCAGCATGCACCAGGGGCAAGGAAGGTTCATCACAGAGCGAACACATTACTCACAAACATCTTTCAACCTGCACTGTGTGTGTCCCTGAAGTGCAGAGGTGTTCTAGGATTAGTTAGTATCACTGGCTGTATAAAATACACAATTGATGGTGATAATGATTGCAAACACACAAAATACCGCATTAAAAATGTGATGAACTCAGTGTGCATCTGGACCGGGTGACGACAATACCTATTGACGCAGCAACCACTGTAAGTTATATTCTTGTTTAATTAGACTTCTCTGTTTCATTTATTCTACTCTGTATAATTGCTAGTGATGTTACGTATTGCGCCGAGGCTTCGGAGCGTGTGTCGAGTAATCCCCGAAGCTTTTTGTGAAGCATGTATCGAGGCTTGTATCGTTTTGGGCCAGTGACGTCATCGATGACAAACGAAGCCTCGCTGACTGTCGATACCACGTGACTGCTTCAGGAAGCGATTCAGATCGGTTGAACCGTTGAACCACAACGCTCATAATACCCATGGATGTATAATAAGAACCATATTACCCCTCCTGTACCCGGGCCCGGTGACACGATGGAATCAAGAGAGCTCAGACCCTCACCTATATAGAGGTCGGAACATGTCATAAGTATAAATAGATACAAGCATAAATAAATGTAGGAAAAAAAACATGAATGAATAAATATGTTACAGTATTTTCAGGGAGATTCAGCGTGTGTGCTGTGGCTCAGCTGGAAAGCAGTTGACTCACGATCGCAGGGTCTCTGGTTCAACGACTCGTCAATACGTCTTTTTTGTTGTTTATAAAAGCTACAGCTAAATGAGATAATGTAGTTAATAAATGTATTCTTTGATATGGTTTAGCCTTTCTCAGGCTACAACATGGTTACGTTTATGAATATTATTAAGGAATACAAATCCCTATTTGTAATGTTTACCAGCCTCCTTAGGCTTGTCAATCACAATCATTCAACTGGAATAAAAACAATATTGTTAACATGAAAATATGATTTAATGTTCGTTGTTTAGAGTTATTCTAAGGCTTTACTCATTGGGAACTCGGTATGAGATAGAGCACACTGTTGAGATGTCCAATCTGCCTGTTTTACACACTTTGACCAACAGGGGGTTTGTGTTCAAATGAAGCCCATGATGAAGCCTCATGAGATGAACCCTTTTGCGAACCAATTGGCTGGAAAGCTTCAAAGCTTCATAAGGCTTCATCTCGCCATCACTAATAATTGCTCTGTAGTTATTGTAGCTAAAACGGCGCTTTTGAGAGATTTTAAATCTCAGATCTGCTCAAGCGAAACCTGCTACACAGGTCTCAGTAGGGGCACTCAAGCCTGCATTACAATATAGGCAGGGCCAGTCTACTGTCGCCCATCAGCTGTAGAGAGTTAACTAATTAGAGGGGCGTGGCCCCACAGCTGTGAGAACTCAGCAATCAGGCGTCCATTTTAGGTAGCTCTTTCCTGGAGCGTCAGCTTCAGACAGCCGAAGACTGACAAAGACATTGGAGTCCTGCGGGAGTAAGACTGACAAAGACATTGGAGTCCTGCGGGAGTAAGACTGACAAAGACATTGGAGTCCTGCGGGAGGCAAAGAGGGAGGCAAAGAGGAGGCAAATCCTACTCTGATTGAGCTGGTGTCTTATTTCTCTTTTCTTTAGTTTTCTAGCCCCTCATGCTATAATCATGTGTATTTTCTCCATTCCTGTTCATGTGTCTTCTCGCAATTATCACTGGCCCCGTGTATCTCCTAATCGCTATAACCGGCCTGCTCTCATCTATCCCACATGCTCCACTGAGATCCAACATCTAGTTTCAGGTGGCCTGTGGAATTGCCAGTCAGCTGTTCCTAAGGCTGACTTCATCTCTGGCTACGCCTCCCTGCAGTCTCTGGATTTCCTTGCTCTCACTGAGACGTGGATTACTCCATTCAACACATCCACCCCAGCAGCTCTCTCCATAGCATATTCCTTCTCCCATACACCCAGACCCACTGGCAGAGGAGGTGGCACTGGTCTCCTGCTCTCTCCCAAATGGAGCTTTTCCCTCTTCAAGCTACCTAACTTCACTTCTTCCACCTTTGAATTCCATGCCGTCACAGTAACCCATCCTATACAATTAACCATTGTTGTTCTCTACCGTCCACCAGACGCCTTGGGGGACTTCTTGGAGGAATTAGATAATCTCCTCTCACACATCCCTGAAACTGGCCCTCCCGCTGTACTTCTCGGAGACTTCAACCTCCAGACAGGGAAGATAGACGAACTAACATCTCTGTTAACCGCCTTTGCTTTCTCACTGTCTCCGTCCCCACCAACTCATAAAGCTGGCAATGTCCTTGATCTCATATTCTCAAGGAACTGCGCTACTTCTAACCTCTATGTAAACCCGCTCCACACTTCCGATCACTTCTTCATTTCATTCTCTCTACCCCTTTCCAAACATAACAAACTAATCTCTTCTCATCCTGCACCTGTCCTCCGTAACCTTCGTTCCCTCTCCCCCTCTACCTTTGCCTCATCCGTGCTCTCAGCCCTCCCTTCCTCGGACTCGTTCCAACTACTACCTCCAAACTCTGCTGCAGAAACTCTCCTCTCTACTCTCTCATCCACTCTGGACTCTCTCTGTCCTCTCACATCTCGGCAGGCTCGTCAGTCCCCTCCTGCTCCCTGGCTAAATGATGCACTGCGTGCTAATAGAACCGTCCTTAGGGCAGCAGAGCGGAAACGGTGGAAATCCAAACACTGTGACGACCTCCTAACCTATCAGGCTCTCCTCTCCTCTTTCTCTGCTTCGATCTCTCAGGCAAAAAGCACTTTCTTTCAAGATAAGATCCAATCTTCCTATTCCAATCCCAAAAAACTATTTTCCATCTTCTCCACCCTCTTGGACCCTCCAAAAGCCCCTCCCCCCTCCTTACTTCTGTCAAGCGACTTTGTTACCCACTTTGAAAAAAAGGTTGATGATATTCGCTCTTCTTTTTCTGACTCACTTTTACTCACCGCTGGGTCACCAGACCCTCCTTCCACCCACACACTAACCTCCTTTTCCCCTCTCTCTCCAAGTGAGGTTCTCACCCTCATTACCTCTGCCCGCCCTACCACCTGTCCTCTGGACCCCATCCCTTCAAACCTCCTTCAGACTATCGCTCCTGATATTCTACCGTTTCTCACCCATTTCATCAACACTTCTCTAACTTCTGGTCACTTTCCAAACAGTCTCAAGGAGGCAAGAGTAAACCCTCTCCTAAAGAAACCCACTCTCAACCCGTCAGATGTTATAAACTACAGGCCTGTCTCTCTACTCCCGTTCCTGTCTAAATCACTTGAACGCGCTGTCTTTAAACAACTCTCCTGTTATCTCCATCAGAACAACCTTCTGGATCCGCACCAGTCTGGTTTCAAGGCAGGTCACTCTACAGAAACTGCTCTCATTGCTGTCACTGAGGAACTGCACACTGCCAAAACTGCATCCCTCTCCTCTGTCATCATCCTGTTGGACCTGTCTACTGCATTCGACACGGTGAATCATCAGATCCTCCTTCGCACTCTCCAAAAACTTGGAGTTTCAGGCTCTGCACTTTCCCTCCTCACCTCATACCTCAAAGACCGTACCTACAGGGTGACTTGGAGAGGGTCTGAGTCCGACCCTTGTCAATTAACTACAGGGGTCCCTCAGGGCTCTGTTCTTGGTCCCCTCCTCTTCTCCCTGTACACAAACTCGCTCGGATCAGTCATTAGCCTGCATGGTTTTTCATACCACTGCTACGCTGACGACACCCAATTAATTTTGTCCTTTCCCCGCTCAGAGACCCAGGTCGTCGCACGCATCTCTGCTTGTCTAGCTGACATCTCTCAGTGGATGTTTGCTCATCACCTCAAGCTCAACCTTGACAAGACTGAGCTGCTCTTCCTTCCGGGAAAAGATTGTCCCACTCTTGACCTAACAATCAACATCGGCACCTCAGTTGTTTCCCCGACTCAGACTGCAAGGAATCTGGGTGTGACCCTAGATAACAACCTGTCCTTCACTGCAAACATCGCTGCTACAACCCGTTGCTGCAGATACACGCTTTACAACATCAGGAAGATACGTCCCCAGCTGACACAGAAAGCGACGCAGGTTCTGGTCCAGGCTCTCGTCATCTCACGCCTAGACTACTGCAACTCCCTCCTGGCTGGTCTACCTGGATGTGCCATCCGACTTCTGCAGCTCACCCAGATTGCAGCGGCTCGTCTGGTCTTCAACCTTCCTACATTTTCCCACACCACTCCGCTCCTCCGCTCCCTTCACTGGCTTCCGGTAACTGCTAGAATCCACTTCAAGACCCTGGTACTTGCTTACCATGCTGCGAATGGATCTGGCCCTTCGTACATCCAGGACATGGTTAAACCGTACACCCCAGCGCGTGCACTACGCTCTGCATCAGCCAAACGACTCGCTGCACCCTCGCTGCGAGGGGGACCCAAGTTCCCATCAGCAAAAACACGTGGGTTTGCTATCCTGGCTCCAAGATGGTGGAATGAGCTCCCCATTGACATCAGGACAGCAGATAGCTTGCACATCTTCCGGCGCAAACTGAAAACTCATCTCTTTCGACTCCACTTCGAGCGATAGATTTATTAACAAAGCACTTATATACTAATAAAGGACTGGCTTATCTAAAGCCAGTTGAGTAGCACTTGAAATGTTTGGCTCTATGAAACCTGATGTACTTATATGATCCTGTTTTCTTCAAGGTTGTGTCTTCCTGGTCGAATGTACTTATTGTAAGTCGCTTTGGATAAAAGCGTCAGCTAAATGCAATGTAATGTACATTTAAGACTGTGTGATGTAAATGCATATAGGATCGTATCATTCGATTCTGTTGCAATACAAGTAGATCAAACTAGAAATACTCTGTTTTAAATAAAAGTCATGCATTCAAAACTTAATTAAAGTACACAAGTATGCACAATGGACCATTTCAGAGTAACACATTACATAGGTCCTTCTAGGATTATTATATTATAATACAGCTTTATTTGTGGAGCACTAGGTGCAGCTCAAAGTGCTTTAACAGCAGGCCACACAACACAAATCAGAGAAGAAGACATTTATTTCCATTAAAACCTTTTGCACACATGCAGCATAAAGTTTAACAATCCAAAAAAACGGTATCAATATACAAATTACAATACAATAAATAATGATCCAAAAGTGATACATTATAACAAGTGATGGATTAATGTGTTAGCTTGAGGGTAGTTGCCTTAATTCACACTAAAGATTGCTTAATATTTAAAGTGCAAATAGGGTATTATTTCTCAAATACAGGTATTATATGATCAGTTAGACATTCCCTGATACAACAAACAAAAGTGTTGCCTCTGCAGCAGCAGCAGCACATGTAGCACAGTGTAACACTCATAGGTCAGGTATTGTTGTTCCTCAATTAGTCATCGTTCTTTGACATTTTTCAACATATAATTATGTGAGCAAACCAGGCACTCTTTGAGATTCATTGTTTGGTTTTACCCCTTCCAGTCTACCTTCACAACACAGCAGACAGAGGGCACTGGGCTCTTATTTCAAATAGTGACTTCTTTCTTATTTATGAAGTCAATCAACCAAAGTCAAAATGAACTAGAGGTTGAACAAATAAGTATTTTCTCTACTGTAACATGGATTACTACTTTGCCTGGACATTTAAATCCCTTATATCAATAAATAATGTAAGATGACATGTTCTTTAAACAAGTCATTGGGGTATTCCTCAATTAAACTACATGTGTTAAGCGGTCGGATTAAATGAATAAAAAGGAACTATGGAAGATATCATCATACAATACTGATTATTTAGAAAACTCTATGCTACGCTATATTCTTCCCAGCTTCTATTTTGATATAACAGGGTTTATTTCAGGGCATCTTTATTTAATTCAAACGTTTTTTATTTTGGAAATGGTCATTTTATTTCATAATGACTCACAAAGTCATGGGCTGTCAATAAGACTAATAGAGTCATTTATGTGTTTGCCACAACCTGGTGGCTTTGACATTTTTATTTGATTATACAACAATTGCATGATTATGTTACACATTTTGTATGTCATTTTTCATGTCAATATTTGTTCCATAATGCCTGATTTGTTTATTTATTTATTAAATAATTATCATAAGAGTTATCTTAATCACTAATGCGTTCCTTGTTATGTATGCATTTATTTCTCCTTTTTTTCCTGCTGGGTCTGATATTTCTGTATTATTTTTCATTTTGATGTTTTGAGTGAGAGGATTTGATTAAGCCCCACTGGCTTCTCAACTGGAGATGGGATTTCCTATATATTATATTTATATTATATTATTATAATATTTTTATTTTTATTATCTTGGATTGATGGATTTCGTTGTTTTTATGTGATGATGTGGAATGTGTTTAATTACATGTGTAAAAAAAGTTTCCCATTGCAAACCCTTAGAGGCAACCAAAGATTAAAAGATTGGTATTGTATTTTTTCTTATTGTTGAAATACTGACACATCCCAAACTTCAAAGTCTGTATGCCTGATATCTCAAACAAAAACATGTTCTTATGCTTCAATGCTTCAAATGAGACCGTGTGGCCCAATAATATATTATTACACATGGTCTCATTTTGAAATGCATGCTGGAACACCAGAGCCAACAAGAAGAGGTGCCCAAACACATATCCCACCATGGCACTGCTTCAAAAGTCACAAAGCTTACAAAGTTTTTGTGTACGTATTTGGATAACGTCCAAAATAATACTTTTGCTTTCTAATGATAAAAATGAAGTGTACTCTTCACTAATGATATCTTTGACATTTCATTAGGACCTATACAAAGTCTGGTAAAAACACATTTCATTCACATTTCTACATAAATGTTTTTCTCACAGATGGCAAATGGTTTGAATACTTTATGTCTTTATTCAGTTAATTTAATAACAAATCATAACGGCCAGGAACTTTGAACACCAAGGGTTAAACATGTTTGTATTTTTAAAATTGTTGTGAAAATATGTAACAAAATGTTATAACAGCAGAGTTTCATTTACAGTAATGTATGATCTCAGGAGTACAGGCGGACACAATACAAGAAGTTTTTATTCAAAGACCTGAATAATTACCTGCAGCTTAGCTAGCTTGAATTTGCTCATTTTAAGGTTCTTATTTGCCAGCCAGCATACACTATCATCTTATAAAGTTGAAATGGAGAGGGGTGGAGGAAATCATAAAAGAGCTGTTTCTGTTCCTTTTTTCGATTGGCCGAGCTGTCAAACAAACACCACAGCCAGCACACATTGTGTGTACGTAGCTGTTCAGTTGGCACATTGGCTGTTTGGGGTAAATAAATGTAGTCTGCAAATACACTGGATTGGTAGTTTGTGTGCAACCTGAACACATATTTTAAAGGAATTGGGCTGGCAAGACACCGGGTGTGTGCTCCATTTAGACATGAAGCTGGAATAGCAGCAAGTGAACCCACTTAAATGGAGCGCAGGTGCATACTGCATAAGGCAGCTGCAGGTATAACGTTGAACATCTGTTAATCAAATGGCCACAGGTAATAGAGATGCTGGTAAATCTTCATTTAATGCAGCCTTTCAGTGTTGACAGAGGCAACACGGCATATTTTCCATTTGGATTCAGTTACCGAGCTTGTGAATTATGTGTTTGTTTGTCTGCAGTGTTCTGTGAAGCTGTTGGTACATGAGACATTTTTGTTTACTTGTCGCTCACAAGCTGCATGTGCTGTTAGTTTTGCTGAAATGAAATTGAGTACAACACAGATGTCAAACAGCCGATGGCGCTGTGCTGCCTGCGCAGGTTAGAAGAAGAAGAAGAAGACATAGGCCTACTTTATTAATCCCTTACAGGAAAATGTATTTCGTTATGGAACGAAGTACATTTTGAAATAGTGTCATTGGCATGGATGTTATTGCATAACTGACATTACATAGTGCAACCCTGTGTTGTAAGATGACACATATTTGAAATCTCCAACTTGATACCATCAAATAAAAACTTGTGTTTTAATTTTTTTGGAAAATATTTAGAGAAATGTTGGACAGGTTATTGTTGGAAAGTTTCATTTCTATCACAATGTAACATATGTATTAGATACAATTGAGGTATTATAATATGCAGCCATTGTCAGCATTGTCACTGTGGAGTGAGAGAGAGCGAGAGTGTGTGTTTGTGTGTGTGTGTGAAAAAGACAGAGATAAGGTGCACACTTGTAGCCTACATATCTTTGTGAGAACGTTTTAGACCATCTGACATATGCACTACACGAAGAAATTAATGATATCATACTTTAATTTGATTATAATCAAATCACATTAATATACAATTATAATGGTTCAAATTAGAGTGAGGGGGCGGCTTGAGAAGAATTAGAGTGTATGTGTGTTTGAGAACGACAGAAGACAGGGATATATTGATCGATATACAGAGAGAGAGAGAGAGAGAGAGAGAGAGAGAGAGAGAGAGAGAGAGAGGAGGAGAGAGGAGATGAGAGAGAGAGAGAGAGAGAGAGAGAGAGAGAAGAGAAGGAGAGGAGAGGAGAGGAGAGAGAGAGAGAGAGAGAGAGAGGAGAGGAGAGAGAGAGAGAGAGAGAGAGAGAGAGAGAGAGAATGTGTGCGTGAGGTGGATTCCCATCACAAACCAAGATGGCGGCGGAGCGGACAGCCGGCTCGCGCACTGACTGACTGACTGACAGACAGACCAGAAGCCTCGCGCGGTCGGACAGCTAACGGTTAATCTCTGAGACAGAAACATTGACTATAAACATCACCCGTACAGGTCACGTCATCTTTTTTCGGTACCGACGGTGCAGTGATGAAACAGCACCGGTAGACGACACCGGGGGAAGTTGTGTGTGTGTGTGTGAGAGGACTAAATTGCCGTCCATAAGAAGCGGGGTAAGTAACGTAGAGATGATGAACCGTTAGTGTGTGGCCGGGGAGGGATTTACCAACAGCTGCTAGTTACTACTAGCTAGAAATCCCTCATGCTAGCTGTGCCAGCTTATGTTGCGTATTTGTTTACATTGGTTTCATGTTTTTTCTGTCACTTTTTTACAATTCTGCACTCATTGCGTTTGACCCCATGCTTGTTACTCCGGTGATTCATTCACGAAGTAGTGTATGCCACAGGTTGTTTGCAAATAAAATAAAATTGCTCCATATTCACCTGTGCTGCGTGTCGTCACCTATGGTCGTCACACCAAATTAAACGTGCGTTCATCTTGTGATTCATGTATGTTTTACCCGGTAGCGTGTGGGGTCATTAAGTACTAAATATAACCCACAACTCCAGCTACCCTCTGCGTACGTACACCCTGCTTGGCTGAGGATATTTTTGGTCGTGCAGTTTGCAATTCTGTCTGGGAAAATGCATCGCTCGGGCTTTACCTTGCAATTAGGCATTGGCACACAATGTGCAAGTATATTTTATGTCATGATTTGTGAAGGATATAAAGTCAGTTTTAAGTATTCTGATAACACAAATCAGATTTGCATCAAGGAGCTGTACATGATAGGACACTCTATGTCCTTAAACCTTAGATTCAGATGAGGAAGATCTTCCCTCTTATAACCTTGTTAACTGGAAAAAATGGAAGCAACCTCTGAAAGAGCAACAGAGGAGGGATCCCTCTCCCCGGACAGACATGCAATACATCATAATAACCTAAACCAACATAATAACATTGTAGTGTAGGAGAATTAGGATGTGAACAAAATGATGGGTTAATTGTAAATATAAACGAAGAAGGTCGTACTATAAAGCTGTCAGTTGTTTCATAAGGTATTTGTGTCAATCATTACTTGTTTCATCATTTATAAAGCAAAAGGCAGAGAAATCATCACTAGGCTAAAGAGCGGTGGGTGTGTGCTTATGCAGCTTTGCAAATATGTGTACGTTTGGGGAATGTGTTCACTTGTGTTTTGGTGCATCAGTGCTAATATGACTGTCCAACAAATCTGAGCAAACTAAGCTGCAGAAAGGGAAATCTGCTTGGGGTTAGTTCACTGTTTTCTGATTAGACGGAATAATTTGGTCAGGATCCACATTCTGGAAAAATTCCCCTTGCATCGTTTAGTGGCGTCGCACTGGACAGTCAAGTCTGTTCGAATCCTAAATGTGACAGAAATACTCTCAAGCCTGTCATTTGCAAACCTCAGCGTCACATACCAGAAAGGTAACCTACACTGTAATCCTGTAAAACCCTCAGCCCTTTTTTTGTGGGCTTTTTACTTTCAAGAGTATCTTCACATTTCACGAATTTCTTATGGTGAGATTTTGTTGGTGTGCACATGATAGACAGGATGTTTGTGTTCTGTCTGTTCTCGTTTCGGAGGGCAAATGAGGCGCCTTATTGGAATGCCAGGGAGGAAAAAGAGTCATCATACTTGAAATGAAGTATTGCACCATGAGAGCCAATTGGCATGGATTGCGTAGGCTGTTTGACTGGGCTGTGTGGAGTCTCGTGCAGGTCCATCCCAGAAGAGGATTTACGGCTGCGAGTAAAAAGATGACAGTTAGACGGTGTCTGCTGTGCTGATTGATGAGTTCAGGTACGCTCAGTAACCTGGTTCCTCTGATCCTGACCCCAGCCTCAGGGTTAATGCCTGCTCTCGTCCTATAACAAACACCAAATGTCCCCTCCTCCGCCGTGATGGTACTAAAACCTAAAGGCACACAGGGTGAGTGTTATTTCCCTCTTGCATATTCATTCACACCAACAAAGAGGCACATTGGGTCTGATTCAATTGAGTGGAACACATATCATCTGTGATTGTACTGCATGGTTAGGCATGGCTCGACTTGACTTGGTTTTCCATTTATTTTAGTAACATGTTGGTCTAGGTCCTTAGCAAGCTAAGCTGATGATGCAGACCAATGTACTTTTTTAAATAGCAAACTTCCATCAATTGCGTTCACGTTTTGTTAAATACACATAACCATCCGCAGTTGAATTTTAAATGTATTCTCACAACTGGAGATAGTAAAATAGTTAGTGACTGCACGGAAGAGCAACAGAGCAAGAAATGTTGCTGCCAAAAATGAGTGACAGTCCAGCTTTTGTCACTCTGGTCCATTTCCTGCCCCTCTCACTGTTAATATTGTTCTCTCGCTCTCTGATCCTTTCTTCATGATTGTTGGCAGATGCTACATAGCAGGCCTGGAAGAAATTCTTGCTCTTTTTTTTTGAGGAATGCATATCATGCATGCATTTTACTGAAACGTTTTCTCAACAGTGTTTAAATGTGGCCCATATAGTCCACTCCAAAGGGCACATCACTAGCAATGTGTTTTACATTGTATTTTTCCTTTGAGGAGATTAATAATGAATAAACATATAAACAGTTTTTTCTACAAGGATTTGTCAACACTGAAATATTTATACTGAGATTATCAAACCCACCACTCAAATCATGTAACAGGTTTACAGAGAAGATTGCTAAAATAACAAAATGTATATATTCAAATAAAAAGGTAGAGAAAAAAATACACAAAATCAAGAAATGTATCATGTTTTTTTGGTTTTGATGGACTCAATGTGAAGGAAGTTTAGTTAGAACAATGGATACAATATAGAAAGGGGTAGACATGATATTTGAGTATCAAGACTTGTTGGAAGCATGACTAATGTTTTAGTAATGTGAAAAGTCCTTGATAAAAGCAGAACATTGTGTGAAGGTCACCTCACAGCGTTGTCACCGTTTTTAGCCAAAAGGAGAGCTTGTACTTGGAAAGAAAGGCTGGTTCAGATTTGCATGCAGAGCAACTGAGATTCCAGGTTCCCGGGGGAATACCATCCACAAACACTAATTAGCTGCACAGCATTGTCTGCAGGGAGAAAGGTAGGATGTATCCTCAGCTGATGGGTGGCATCTGTTTTAGGCAAGATGAATTTGGGAGTTGATCTCAACACTAAAGTGAAATTCCTAGCTCCTAGCAAAGTCATCTTTTGTGTGTGTGTGTGTGGTGTGTGTGTGTGTGTGTGTGTGTGTGTGTGTGTGTGTGTGTGTGTGTGTGTGTGTGTGTGTGTGTGTGGTGTGTGTGTGTGGTGTGTGTGGTGTGTGTGTGTGTGTGGTGTGTGTGTGTGTGTGTGTGTGTGTGATGTGTGTGTGTGTGTGTGTGTGTGTGTGTGTGTGTGGTGTGTGTGTGTGTGTGTGTGGTGTGTGTGTGTGTGTGTGTGTGTGTGTGTGTGTGTGTGTGTGTGTGTGTGTGTGTGTGTGTGTGTGTGTGTGTGTGTGTGTGTGTGTGTGTGTGTGTTGAACAGTTAGGTTTAAGTGACACATTTTAGAGGAAGGCAGATGCTACGACTGAAGGGGTTGATAGGGAAATTGGATGTATAACTCCACTGTCACAACTCTTTCAGAATAAGAAATTATGAAGCATTTAATGAGGATATACTATGCTAATGTTCTGGGGGTAGTGGGAGAACTTTGGGATTGTAGCCTTTGCAGTCTTTTACATGCCTACAAACCTATAGAACACTGAAGGAAAGGAAAACCCCCAAAAAGCATAAGAGGTCCTCCTTGAGCAAGGAAATTGGCAAAAAGAACAAGCTGTGTGTGTTGGGTTCACAGGAGTAAAACGTAATTCCCCTCCTCTTCCATTTCTTCTCCTCATTCAGACAGAAAAGGCGCCTATCTTCACAGACTAAAGACGCCACTTAACCCAAACTGCCAGACTCTCAAGTTTGCAAATACAAAATAAATCATAATGGAAAGCAAACGTGTGTGTTCATCCAAAACACCTTCTTTCTCGCTTAAAGGCAAAACACCAGTCTTAAACACATTTTTCTGACAACTAGGGAGTTAAAAGATCAGGAGCAGAGGCAGGTTGGACAGATCAGGTTTCACATGGCGTTAGTTCCCACAGGGCTCTGCGTTAGCGCTTCCCTTGCTTATACTGTACACAGAGTCAGGATGGGAACCTCTTGTATTGAGTTTGAGCCTGGGGATTGTGATCCCAGTATTTCCCGTGATATATTCTCTATACTGAAATATGACCTTGAAATGCATTTTCACCCTGCAGCTGTTTTTTTTCAAAATGACTTTCTATTCTTACATGGTGGTTGCAAGCGTCACTGAAAAATCCGGTATAATGAAAGATTAGCTGAAGGAGGCTCAGTAAATGGCTCTGATATTAAAGGAGCAGCAGGTAGAACATCCTGTACCAGGAAAAAAACAATTCTCCGGTACATCAGATCACTAAAATAATGGACCACACAACCACACTTGAATGCAGTAAGAATTGCCCAGTCTGATTTCAATGAATGCAAATGGAGATGGAAAAAAATAGATCCGGGGCATTGAAAATCCCAGGAGGTTGACTACTGTCTGGATCAGGACGGATGAACCAATACAGATGTGTGTAAAAAATCTGTCGATATATATAGTAAAGCGATTATTAAACCTAAAACATTGTTATCAGCTTAAAAATCCATGGAGATATACGAGTGTGCCAGCTTATTCATTCATAGCTTATAGTTTTTACTTTTCCCTAGATGTAATAAGTGAGTGATATTAATAGGATCAGTCAGTAGAAGTCTGTCACTGCTGCCTCTCATGCTGCTGCACTGCCACCCATCACGGTTTGTGCTTAATTTTCCATAACAAACACATAACGGTCCTCCACTCATACCGAGAGAGGGAGATTGCCCTGAACCTGAGGGGACTTTTAAAACATCTTTTGAAATTCAGGTCGAGACCCTCTACAAAGTTAATCGAGGCACTTGATATGCCAACCAATCTCTTTACACCTCACGGTACCATTAGCATTAGTCATATTAGGTATAGGTTAGTCCCAACAGGGCACAAATGACTAACCCTGACATTGTTATCTCCATATTCCTCCAATAGATCCTCTACTCTACATCATTTTTCAATCGACTTTTGATCTGTGAAAGTAGTCACATTGCTCATGTCAAGGCAAGTAGTGAACATTAATAGATACAACCTCTGTGTCTGACCCTGATCAAGATTCGAAAAGGGCCAGCAAAACCTTTCCTAACATTATTAAGTAAAGCAACATTGTCATGTTATCTCGCTAATACTTTGTGGGCATTCTTTGTACCTTCATTTCAATAAAGCTGAGCCACTATGGAGGATTTATTTTAAAGAACAGGCAGAATGTCCCATCGGTTTCTTGTATTAAAGGGGCTTTTGCCAGACTTCAGGGTCAAAATGATGAGAGTAAAATCAAATTCAACGTAATATTTGCAGAATTATAAATATATAAAAATATTTTATCATAATATTTTTTCAAAATGTGTTTAATTTTTGCACCTATAATACCAGTCATATTATTTCATCCAGTAGCCTGGTTAAACTTTCACTAGAAAACTGTTAAAAATGCCATGGCTTTTATGATGTTCCGAGGGATTCGGCGAATCAGCCTGTGGTCTCAGCCTCTCGTGCGCACGAGAAAGTTACCGGTGCGCCAAGTAGGAAGAGGAGCGCACAGGAGACAACCGTTTCATTGCAGACTGTTATGTTTATGTGGGGAAATGGCAGTGCATACATTATTTGAGATATATTTCAAACTCAGACTTCATTTTAAGGACATGTCAGCCAGGGGTGTAGAGCTATTTGTTTAAGAACCGGATTGGCAAAACAGGAGCGTAAACCAGTCTGCCTTGATCTATGAATTCATGTCCGGGACTCTCGCGGTAATGTACACAAATCTTGCTAACTCCATAGGTAGCCTATATGCGGGTGTTCCCAAAATAAATTAGTTTAATCTTAATCTCGATTTAGTGCGAAATGCTGTCGGACGTGCACCGGAACGAACGTCACTATCATAATATCTTCTGAAAACAAATGCCAGTGTCACACACACACACACACACACACACACACACACACACACACACACACACACACACACACACACCCCCTCCTTCATAATGCGCCTTGTCCTTGTTTTCCCATGATTATCCGTAAATCATACAAACAAAACCAAAACGTTGATTTATCTGTTTTCCCGTTTTGGTTTAAAAACTGAATAATGTAGGTTTTTTGGTTTTCCGTTTTTCTGAAAAACCAAAAAACGACACCGGTTCTTTTTTAAACATTAATATGTTTTGGATGCATATTGTTCTAGTATTTGTTCAGGCTGTTACATACAATTAGCCTCTGTTGATACCTGCTGGTGGTGAGTAAATATTAAAATTGTCAACCGGTCTGCGATTTTGTTTTAATGTATCTGCCGGTCCTTGGCACAATAAAGGTTGGGAACCCCTGGGTTAAATAACACCTCAGGTTTACAGATTTACAGTATTGCACACAAAAGTCAAACGTGTTTCTCAAAGTGTTCCTCTCTCCTCCAAACTGTTATATGACCTGATGTGGCTAAATAGGCACAACAGCCAAACGCCCCACTCCTCAGGGCTAACTAGAAGCAGATGCTCGGCTAGTGAGGCTTCCTACTGGCTTGTGTTTTATGTTCTCGAGCACATTCCTTTTCACCTCCTCCACGTGTCTGCCCTGCTGTGGCTGGATGTCTATACAGCTGGAGCCAAGAGCAACGACTCGGCTGCTTGGGTCTCCAACGAGAGTCCCTTTGGTGAGTTTCACTGACCCCCAGTCCTCCTGAACTCGAAACAGCTGGAAATTGTTACCCTGTCACGTTGGCTAAAACAAAACGCCTGTGGAAGAGGGCTGAAGGACTGCTGGGTCCGGATACTTATCGAACTCCTCCCTGAACTCCTGCTGTGGTTAGAAGTCAGCGAGTTTTGGGCTGGGAAGCTTTGTCTCTGGCACCAGTTCCCTCACAGTTGAAAGTTGAAAGTTTCTGGGCCTGTGGCTTTTCCACCAAGCTCCTCTTGTTTCTCTGGCTCCCACACTACTCGCGTGATCACTGTTGAGTATCAGTTCATCTAGGGATACAGCTGTGACATGTCATAAAATACCTTTTAAAAGCAAGCTAACAACATAAATTAAGGCATTCTCAGCCAAATGCGGATTTCAGCTTTACAGAGTAAAATAGTCTGTGAAGCCTTTGGGAAAACTGTGTCTTAAGGCAATTGTGCTGAACGAACCAAAGTCATAAATGATTCAGAAACACATAGATATTATGTGTAGTGCCTTAGGGTCTCTGTGAAGGGTTCCAGCGACCTGTTAAAGAGGCTTGTTGCCCTGAGCGAATACTCTTTAAATGTTCACAGCTTTTTATGCAGGGAGGAATCGGTTATTTTTGGGCGTTTACCTCAAGATCAAGTCGAGCTTTCTCTTCCAGGTCAGTCTGCCAGGGAAGAAGTAGGGCAGCCAAACAATTAAGATGTTTGGATCAGATCACTTAAGCTGTAATGCAGATATCTATGTGTCAGGCATGTTGTGAATGGAGGGAATCCAATGATGATCTTTGCATGACTACATACATGGGTGTTTCATACTGTTACACTTGATTCCCCCAAAATACAAGATTGTCTGGGAACATAAACAAAGAATAGTTGTGTTGTTGTGTCAATACAGCAAAGTGTCTGAGTGGATCAGTTGTCGTGTAATCCATAAATGCTCACCATCACTGATGGGGCAGGGCCTTTTGAGTTCATTCTGTCACCTGTGCTTCTTGGGTGAATAACTTCCATTTTTGAGATGTAGGGCAGGCAGAGACAATAGAGGTGGTTTGATTTTAGTGGGAAGTCTGGATTGTCTCACATATGCAATATATATACAGCATATGTAATCCTTATGTAACCCGTGCCAAAGCACTGCTGCTTTGTTTTGCCTTGTATTTTTAGCAGTGTGACAGCATGGCAGGGATGAGTATCATTCTCTGCTCTGTCATGTGCCTCTGAGGTCGGTCTCACAGCCAGGCGACACTGCAGAGCTCTCCGGTCCTTCCCATGCATGGGACTGCAATACATTAGGTCTGTTTTTGTTTTGTTACAGTTTTCCAACAATTGAGTAGTTAACTTTGTGGGTTCCATGAAACAATACCCTCCAAAACCGTCTGTTTTATATCAATTTAGTCATGAAAAATCCCTCTGGGTCGTAAAAGCTGCAGTCATTGCAAGAAATAAGATATCCAATGTACTGGATGAGTCCCTGTGTAATTCCACCCTTCCTCTCATTATACATTCCATATGATGTTTTAGTTTTCATATTTCTTTTTTTGAATGAATTGGATTTGGATTGGCGTAGGTTTATGTGGATGTCCTGCTCTTTACAAAACCACACATGTTGACCACGTTATGGCTTTCATTTTCCCTGTGAAACACAAGAATGTGACCCCAGGACCTTGTGCTTGCACAGTGCACACACATGCACACATAAAGAACTTCATCAATGTCTCACCTCTTCTTCACACTGCCTGTCAGCCTGCTTTTCCAAACACATGCTCACATGCAGGCTTTTAATAGCAGATTATGAGCACATTTAAAGGTGCAATAGAGAGGCGAAGTCCCTCCCCCTCCGGTGGGACTCATGGGACCTTATTTCGAAAAAAGTATGCATTGAAATCAATGGAGAGAGAAAGATTATCTTTCGATCCCGTTTGAATTGTGCCACAAATTACACATATGATGTTTGTCAATCTTAAAGGTGGGGTAGGTACGTTTCAGAAACCGGCTCGAGTGCACTAAAATTTGAAAGTACACAGCCGAAAAGAATCCGCCCCTTCCTTCAGACTTCCTTACAGAGCACCTCCTCCAACACACATGAACGCGCACATGACGTCAGCAGACTGGTGAAAGTGGCCGCCTGTTGCTGGCGAGTCATTGAAGTACTGCTGCAATGCACGCCCAAAGACGGCACGCCCAATGAGGGCACGAGATACATTTGTGCGTGCACGGCTAAACGGATTGGTTGTACTTTTTACAGTATTACTGCTTCCACAGATGAAATTTTTTAATGGATTTTTTGTCAAAGCACTTCAGATATTCATTGCTATCGAGATGTTAAGAGCATTCCATGGAATATGACAAAAAGTGTACAGGGCTCGTCGCTCGACATTAAGGAGTCATGACTCATGAGTGAACCGACAGTAAAACTAAACATATCCATAACTAGTTTAGGTAGTTTGAGAGGTCATTAAAATAGCTACGTGTGATATTCTAACCTGAAGTGTGTGTTTTGTCCGCTCACCGCTGCATGTGATCATGCAGAGCTGCGTGTCGACTCGTCAGCAGCAGCTGATCTCTCTCTCCCGTCACTCGCGTTTATGTCCATATCGATCAGATCCAGCTAGTTCTAGCGACTACCTGCTTATTAAAAGACACCTAAACAATAAGTGTCGCTATGCAACTGGGTGAGGCCACAAAGTATAGCGCAGCATTATGCATTTGTTTACATGCCCACCGGAACCCCGAGGCATTACCAACAGATCAACGCACAATCAACCCATACAGGACATCTCTTTCTCCACATTAAGTGTTAGACATCAGAATTGACTATTCTTGTCTGTCACATACTCTTCTTGTCTGTCACATAAGTGGCGCAACTGAAGCGGTATTGCGCTCAAGGGAAATTATTTTGACCGAAGAGATTTAGATTTGCCGGCTAACGGGAACTCTGACGTCGCCATTTTGTGTGCTTCGCGGATGCGCTCAGCTCCTCTCGACTGCTGCTCGGGTCTGCTCGGTCAGCTTCCGGATGAGGAGGCATTCGTTCGACCAACTTACAGTAGATAACATTACAAACATTTTTAACAGGGGGCATAATAGTGTAAATAATGTTTGTTTTGGCAGTTATAACTGAATGTAATGTTTTCTACTTTTTTACATCTGGGAAGGCATTTGCCTTCATCAGATGGAAAGTGTCTTGACCAACAACTTAAGTATTTCTTATAGCTATGCAGGGCATGCAAGTGAGCACATACAAACAAGAACAAACAAACAAGTGAAATGAAGAATAAAATTGAAACATATAATATTGTGGTGGTTCATCTTATAATTCAGTCTAGAGAATGCACCAGACAGCATCTAAGACCTGCAAACATCTACATGTTCTAGGGGAGGCCCCCCAAACCCTTCATGCGTCATGTCGTCCGTGCGCATTTTTCAGGGCAATCTCAGGGCCATCTGTAAATTAGCTTAGATGGCCCACAGTTTGTCGTAAAACTGTTGAAATATAAGACTATGAAAAATACGCAACTAGAAAGACTACAAATCCCAGTCCCGACTAACTCCCCTTTTGTGTATGTACAGCTCTCAACATGCCCAGACTTGTAGTGATTGTAACCTCTTTTAATACTTTTCGCCTCATTCTGAAAGAAAGAAGTGAAATGTGCCAACATGACGGCCATCTTGGTGTGTGGTGCGGGACGGGAGATGTAGGTCATTGAGCGGTTCACACAAAAAATGTGTACTTCACAGTTTTAAGACACTTTTTTTTTTTTTTACTTGCAAAATTATCTTTTAAATTGACAAACATCATATGTGTAATTTGTGGCACAATTCAAACGGGATCGAAAGATAATCTTTCTCTCTCCATTGACTTCAATGACTTTTCCGAAATAAGGTCCCATGGAGCTCCCCCGGAAGGGGAGGGACTTCGCCTCTCTATAGGAATGTGTCTGTTTGTCCCCACACACATTATTTCCTATTTAACTTGTGTTGTGGTTTTCATAATGATGTAGCTACTCTAGAAATCGCCCCAAAACTCAGAAATGTTGCTGAGAATTTGAATTATTATAGAAAACAATCTGTATTTTGGATCGGTATGATCATTTTCAGCAGCATTACAGCAGTTTTTCTGTAATCCTGCCAAAAACAGACAAGCCAAGTTGAAAACGAAGGACCCTCTTTTTTATTCTGTGTATTTTGTATTACTTTCAATGTTTGAATAAATATTTCTAAAAGAGCGGTCAGCACGTGTTCCACTTCCTGTCCTCGGGGTGTAACACCAAAGGGTTGTATTGAGTGTCCCAGGAACATTTATGAGTCCGCTCTGTGTGTTGGACAGGAACTTAAATGCGGTCTTTGACTGAGGAGGCTGTGCAGATGTGCAGGTCAACACGGTCAAATTTAGTTTAGCAAATGATTCTCGAACTGATAACTACAAGAGGGCTGCCAGTATCGAGAAAGATTTACGATATGGGCTTAGGCCTGGGGCGATGTGAGGTAGAGAAGGACCAGAGGCCTACATCCAGCTCTCTAACCTCACAGCCAATGACCAGACATCATTGGCTCAGAAGATGAGCTCACTGTGATTGTCTTTTCATCAGTTTCTCCCACTGACAAATTGATGAGCTGACATGCACTTGCAATCCGAGCACAAGAGCCAGAAACAGTTTTTTCTCACCATCTGTGAAAACCAAAGAAAGAAACTCAAATCACTCTTTGTTTGGAAAAAGCTTAGCTCATTGACCCCTGGAAGATCATTTCATTAAAGCAATAAACACCCGGCTTTTGCTAAATTCATGTAAACAAACCATTCTTTCCACCAGATGTCCTAAACTATTGGAATAGAAGAAAAAATACAGAAACAAATTAGATTAAGCTCCATCTGCTGCAGAGCAAATGACAGGAGTTTGTTGATTTTATATCAAATAAAAAGTATGGCTGTATTTTAAATATTTGTGTGGCTTGACAGTCATTGCAGCAACATTTGTCGCAAAGGCACTTTTCCTTCAAATGTTTTCAACACTGCAGCTGATTATAGGCCACGTTTTAGACGTACTGTAGGAGATACTTTCTCATTTGTAGAGGTCAAGATGGTCTTTTATCTTTCACTTTGATCTGCCTTGACTTACACTAGTCTTGACAATGGTGACTGAGTCGAATAAAAGAAGGTGCCACTGCCAACAGTGGATATTGATCTTGCTAGCATCACTCGGACTAGAGGTGGCAGCTTTTTCTTCTTCTCCCCTGAGCCCATGCTTTTAGTCTAGCTAACACGCCCTGCTTATTACGAATCTCTCCCCACACCCTCTTACTGCATACGGTTGGAATCACAGACCTTGCACGGTTTGGTTTTTCATAATAAAATTGAAATCTGCTTGCAATTAAACGACTGTCCAAGTGAAACATTATCACTGATTGTGTCACCAACTTGGTTTTTAAAAAAAAACTAATTTGCCATCTGTGCAAAATTCTGTTTAACATAAAAACTGTTTATGGTCAAAGCGTCCAGTTTCCTACATCCTTCTGCGTTATTTGCTGTGCAGGTTTGCTGGTTTGTCATGAACCCGATGTGATCTTGTGTTTTTGCAGGAGAATAGTGAGAGTGCTGGCGGGGCTGAAGTTTCATTTAACATATAGAGACACACTCCTGTCCCGAAGGCTTCAGTGTCAAGAGGTTTAGTGATGAATCTGGCCACTGAGACCGACTAAGACTTTACACCACAACACCCCGAGTCTGCCAAAGACACACACACACACACAGACACACAGAGAGAGAGTCACTCACACAAACAACATCAACGCAACATTCCTCATTCTCTCCCAAACTGCTATCTGTGCAATTTTCTTGAATTTATGAATAGTACCTTGTTCTTTTTCTTTATATTGTCTTTATTGCGTTTGCATTAGTGTCTTAGGTTAAAAACAGACTTGTTTTGGTCCTCACCACTTTTGTAGGCCTTTTAAGCTCAACTGCTTTCAGAAGAATATGACATAATTCCTCTAAAGCCACATACACTAGAGGTTAGGGCTCATGACGATATTTCTTCTAAACGTAATAATAACGGGGTAAAAAAAAATGCAATGGAGGAACATTTGACATTTCATCCTGCTCTTCTTTGAGTTGTCACTATTGAATGATTGTGGGTCACAGTAAGTGATCTTTGGCCCTGATTTCTTCTGGTAAAGAAAAATGTAGTATTTCTGTAATCAGTACGGGACTGAAGACACTACCGGTGAAGAAGCCTGGTATTCATCTAATCCATTTGTGTAAATTACATTATAGTGGTATTATATTATAGCTGGATTAAAGGTAGTGATTAAAATAAATATTTAATGCATATTCCTTTTATCTTTTTTAAAATCTAATTGTCTCACAAAACAACCAAATCCTTCCTTTTAATTAAACAGACAGAGCCTTTTCTGCCCTTTATAGATATCCCATAGCTTCTCCTCACACCATTTATTTTGTTCTCAGTTGTGTCTTCGACCCCACATATTTCCAATAGTTTTGTCTGCGACTCTGACCTCAGTGATCCCTACTCATCTGTTTCCTTGAAATGGCACTCACTGTGATCATGACACGGCAAACAAACAATCCGTGGTCGGTTGCAGCGCTGGATCAAAGTACCACTGAACCTTTCCACTGGATCCACATGCGCTGGTCAGAGGGTGGTGCAGGTGCTTGTTAACTCTCAGAAATGCACTCCGATGAAACTATCACAGCTGTGTAGCTCAAGTCGGTGTTGATTTTCAGGAGTTTTTCTGTTATAAAGTATACAATCATAACTGTGGTACATTTTGCGATGATGTCCTGGCAGAATACCACATTTTCTCAATGAAAACTCATGATTTGGAAACCGTGCTAACTTCTTTACCCGCCAATGTCTCTGTACCGTCCAGCCTGTGCTTCTCAGAAAGTGTAGCTGTTGTCATGCAGTCAGGAGTCAGGACATGCCCTTCCAAGGACAGATTAAGGAAATTACTATTTGGCTTTCATCACCCCGCTTAATACGCTCCCTGATATCACAACGTTTTCTAATCAACGGGTTTTTATGTGGCACCGACCTATAATGGAGGCAGAATGTCAAATGTGAAGAAACACCTCACTGATCCCTTTTTGAAATGCACACTCAGGTCTGTGTAGCCAAACAGGCTATATATGTTTTGAATTAGAGAAAACCCGAGCAACAACAAATGTCCTTTCCTGTTAACTGCCACATGTTTTGTCCAATTGTCCTTGAATAAGGACGCTGAACCTTTAGCTGGTTTACTAAAGTCAGTCTGGTCAAAGGTTGCCAGCTATCTGCCTGGACTGAAAATGGCTTCCTATTGTAGCCCCTCTTCACATTGTACACTCTTTTTTTTATTGTCCTCTACTGGCCTCTCCCTTAGCACGATTTATGACTGTCAGATTTTATTTTTACTGCCATAGCAAGGACGCAAGAACCGTCCGTACCTGCTACCACAACGAAAATCAATCTCTCCCTCTGTCTCCCTCTCTTTCTCTTCCCCTCTGTATCCGTGCAGGCAGCCGGCGGTAATGGGAAATGATGGAAGACAAAGGCCCTCGTGTAGCCGACTACTTTGTGGTGGCCGGTCTGACAGACCCGTCCAAGCCGTTGGACCAGGAGATCCACTTTGATGACATGTGCCACAAGTCGGCCAAGCCTAAGGCGCCCATCACTGATGTCGCCGTGGTGATCCGCTCCATGGGCGAGGAGACGCCGCCTGGGTTCACCTGCGTAGAGGAAACCCCAACAGGCCATTCAGCTGATCTGAACAATGGCGGCCTCATGGTGCCCCAGATCTTCCTCTGTTACCGGAGAGGTCGCGACAAGCCACCCCTCACTGACCTGGGGTAAGTACCAACAGGGGCTACACTGTCATGCTAGTAGCTCTGTGAGGCTGAACCTGCTGTAGACGCTAATACAATGACGATGCTAAAATGTTGATTATTAGAAGGGTACAATTTCACCATTCTCAGTCGTCTTAGTGAACCATGTTACACTTTTTGTTAATTGAGCACAAATTACAGTGGAGAATGATTTAGAATGTTCTCCTTTTTTGCTATGACATTTGGAAAACCATAGTCTAATCATCAAATATAAAGTAAAAAAAATCTATTTTAATTCAGGTACCACCAAAGTTCAAACAATTAATCACGAGGAAGGTATAAATGTCTGAAACGAATTCAAGAAGATTTATCCAATCGATTTTACTCAAGACCACAAATGTTAACCCCATGGAGACGCTAGAGTAAAAAGTCAAATAGGCTCATCAATGCCCGTACAAAATGTCACTGCAATGCCCCCAATCATTGTGAGATTTCATTCTGGATCTCAGCTGTGGGGCCATGCTGCCAGTATCTCATCAGCCCCTGTCCTGCTCAGTTAAAGGTCCCTCATTTGCTCAATCTAATGCTTCGCAGCCAAATTGAAGAGAATTAATGATCAACGACCAACCGTCAATAGGTGAATGACCGCAATTGGCTGCAGTGCTCTTTTCAGTCTGAACACAATCGTGTTGAGTGAGATTCAGTGTGAATGAGTTGTTCAGAGGAAAATCAATTGTGTCAAATCCACTGTGGACAGGCAGCTATGTTGGCATGGCTTCCACAGTACAGTATATTGAAGAATCCATTGGTTTTTATAATAAAAAATGCAGCTTTGTCATCACAGGGTCAGGGTGTTTAGCTTTTGAAGATGGTACATATAATAAGAGTGCTTCTAGAAAGAAGGAAGAATAGTTTTTGCGTTTTGGGGCACACATTTTATAATGCTTCTTGATGTTGTAGTACCTGTTTCTGCTTAATCTGCCCTAGAATATATTATCGACACGGTAGTAATGGAAACTCTGATTCACATTTTATTTCGCGGACATTTTCCGAAATTGGCTATAAACTTAAAATGTGTCTACTGAGTTTTTTCAAGGCAACTCAAATGAGTCACTGTAATGAAGTGCACAGAGCCTGAGAGCTTACTAACACACACACACACACACACACACACACACACACACACACACACACACACACACACACACACACACACACACACACACACACACACACACACACACACACGGACATTCTGTGTATGTATTGCAACCAGTCTATGATTGCAACATACTGTGTCAATGTCTGTCTCATTCCTAGTAATGATCAGCTGCTGCTCTCAGCAAACACTGTAGTTGCTGTCGTGTTTAAAAGTAGTCCATGTCATGCCGATTCTAAAAGTAAAGTGTTCTGCTCTTCCTAAAAATCCCTCCTGTGCAGCAGTTTCTACAGCGTTTACTTTCTGTCTGCCTTGCAGCCGTTCCCCATTGTGATTTTGCAACAAAAAAGTGAAATACGGTGAAGTGCTGTCACAGGTGTCCTCCTCAACAACATCCTTAGAACCGGGGGATTCAGTACCGTTTGTTGAGTCTCACAGCTCTGGCGGGCTGCAGGCGGGTGGTGACAATGCTAAGGAGGCTCATATTGGCCTCTGACTCTACAGAGTGCAGTGCTTATCAGGCACTGACTCAGTCTCTGCTCAGACACTATCAGCAGCTTCTGTGTGCTGATAGTGTAAAGGGGCTGCACTTCTCAGACACTGGCAGGATTAATGGGAAGCTGAGTTGTGTGTTAGCACGTGTCATCATTGATGTGCACTTTTACAATTGTGATAGGGAGTTGGTGCTCAGGATGCAGATGGAATAATTAGTCATATATGTGAGCAGTAGCGGAAAAGCATGCAGCTAAGTACAGCTCTACATTTAGGAACATAGTCACATTTTTGGAACCAATCAATTTAACACTTTGTAGGTGTGTTACAAAACATCAGCACATCCTGTGATTGCTTTAGTAAGTAGCTGACAACAATATATTTAGCATATGGTGTTTTCCATGTGAAATACCATCTCTGCTTCTTTTACTGGCAGGTTATTGTTTATTTCTAAGGGCGTAAATCCATTTTTCAAAATGTTATAAATCAAATGAATTACAAAATAGAAAAAATAATTACTCAAAAATTGCATTGATCATTTTCTCTTGGAAACGACTGTAATTAAACATATTTCAACAAAAATCACTATATTATCATGGCACGTGACAAAAAGCTTTATTTTAAATGAATACTTTTTCATTTTAACAATAATTTTACCTCTATTTTTCACTAAACATAAGTCTATCACTTTCCCTATAGTGTGGCCTTCATATGTATAAGAACACAAAACATCTATTAGAGTTGGGTCAGCACAAAACTCTGACATTTTCACACCACTCTTTTTATGAAGCCTTCAAGGTCCAAAGACTGGTTTAAAATCATGCAGAATTGGTGCCACTGTCAATGGAGAAAATATGTCTGTTGCATTGGTTTGACGATGGGCTCTGCATCGACAACAGGTCTAATATAACAGTGGAGAAGTGCTGACTGTGTTTGGCCTTAATGCGAGCAGAGCAGAAACACCACAGCAATGAGTACTGAAATAAAAGCAGACCAAATCAAAAAAATCTGCAGTAGGCCACTCTGAATTCTGTTTTCCCTTCAGCTTAGACCCCACAAATGCCTGGCTACTTCCACTTGAAACCGTAATGGAGGATAAGTGCTCAATAAAAACCCAAAGAGGGATGCTTAAAGTGACTGCTACTGTAACACGCTGGAGTTGTTGTGCACTAAGTGGTGGTTTGTGTGAGTGTCTTCTAGTGCCTCATCACAATACTGTACTGACTGTCCTGTACACAAATCTACATTCAAATACTGCATGAGTTCTGTCAGAGACAACAATTCCCAATTCTGATCTTAACTTAAAAATGTAATGAAATTATCATTAAAAAATATTACAGGCGATAAACTAAACACAATGTGCTCCACTTTGAAGCATGGTGAAGATATAAGGACAGCATAAAAAAGTCAGCACTCACCCAACTGAATTTCCATAACTTGCTTTCCACAGCTAAGCCCATATACAAAAGACAAAAAACTCTTTCAGTTCCTCTCTTGGCTGCAGTAGTTTGTGAGGTTGACAGTTACTTTTACCTGATTGTTTTCATCACCCAGACCGTCATTCTTTTACAGGGGTAGACATTAAGGGTAAGGGCCGGTGGAATGTTATTGTCACTGGCCCCACCATTGTAACCACTGGCCCAAGAGCATTCGTCCAGAAAATCCACTAATAATGAAGAAAATTAACACATTTGTCGCAATAGTAATTCATGCACAAACTACATTACTACTTGTACTACAACATTTGAATCATCAGTTCTTCCTCATTTTCCTCAATTGTTCATATTTGGTTTATTAAAATAATTATATTGTGGTCATTGTTAACAAATGTCTGCTATTATCATTATTATGAGTATTATTATTTGTATAATGCGCTTTCTGTCATTAGGAGTTAGACATGTAATAGCTATGTAATAGATTCGATTAGAACTTTCATTATCCTAAACTGCTGGGACATTTCTCTATAGCCAATACCTTTTATATTTTCTACCCTTCACTTACTTGTCAGCATAGGTGGTCATTGATGTACAGAGCCGACAGAAGACCTTGTTTGTATCATCATATTGAAGCCAACTCCATCGATCAAGCCAGTGTGGCTAAAACTTTCTCTCCCTCTTCTTCTCATGCTCCCTGTCACTCTCCTTTAACTCCTCCGGTGACATTCTTTTATTTGAAGATTGTTTTTTGCCCGGCTACCGCTGGTATTAAAACATTTTGGCGAATGGTTAGGTGGCGAGAAAGCCTGTAGTGAAGGAGCGCGCTCCCGCTCACGGGAGCCTGCTCGCGCTGCGCTCTGCTATGTTGTAGCGTTAATAAATGAAACAATTTAACAAAATTGCTAGTCAAAATGCCAATACCACAGGACCATTTTTTTTTAATAAGCAATATTTTTAGTGGAGCGGGCAAGTTGAAAGTACGTTATGCTGGCCCGGGGTGTCTAAATAGTGCTTCTGGGCCAGCGGGCCATTTATAATGTCGAGTCCTGCTTTACCAGCTGATTTTATAATAACGAGTTACAGAGTCACGTAAAAGCCTCATATTTCTTGTCCTTTTCCCTTCAGTGCACTCGTCTGTCAAAAACTTGCTTTCAGCTCTCATGTTGTTGTGTTATTGATTTCACAAGTGGCCCTGGGCTTGAAGGTGAGGAGACATCTTTGCACTGAGCTTGCCACTTTATAAACCCATCGATCGCTCTCTGTTTTTTCATGAATTGCATCAATTCTGCTTTGCAGTTTATGAGATGCAAAGCAGACATTAAGCTTATTCAACTCCTTCCTGTCAGCCACTGAAAACTGGGATAAACGCCCAACGTCGAACTTAAACTGGAAGCTGCGCCTAATTGGCTCAATGAGCCCACGACTGCATAATGTGCTGATTAACTCTCCATGGTAATCAAACTACTAAAGACTCAGTGATGTGGAGTTTTGTTGGCTCACTGCCGTGCTGTGCCCCCCCCGCAGCGTGCTGTACGAGTGGAAGGAGCGCCTGAAGCCGGGCTGCCAGCTGATCCAGACCACGCCTTCCGGTCGCCCCGCCAACATCAGCGGAAACTCCTCCCAGCGCATCTACGTCACCTACCGCCGGGCCCCTGAGAGCCAGCCACACAGCGCGCTGGCCCTCACCGACATCTGCATCATCGTCCCGAGCAAGGGAGAGACGCCCCCCCACACCTTCTGCAAGGTGGAGAAGAACCTCAACAGCAGCATGGTGAGAGGCACAACTGTTACAACGCCACTTTTTACTTTTTATTTGGAGAGGTGTCCATTTTTAGTGTCTGCAATGAAGTAAGGATACAGAAGTAAACATAACATATAGTTATACGTAATGTGTGTGGTTTGCATACATAATCTTAATTTGACTGGATTGGAGTCTCCCTTAGTTCTGTAGTGTGAAAGCTAAAGAGCGCAAGTTTACTTAGAAGCTCAACCAACATGTAAGAAGTACAAGATGACATGGAGACTTTTTGCAATGACCATGAGTAAGCCAGACAAATACTGTCAGATTCAGCTCTATACAATGGCGATTTAAAATGGTGGGGTCATGTTGGCAAGATGCAGAGCTTCTCTGAGTCTTTTGTCATGAAACATATTGAGCTGTTGTGAAGGTAAGAGAAATGAGAAATAGGGTGCATCTCACCTGTTGCTTCTTTTTCCAATTAACTGTGGTTTTCAGTGGTTTGGTAAGAGAATTCAGCCCCTAGGTTACTCACTTAAAAACTGGCTTGTGCATTCAAGTATGGAAAATTGTGTAAAACCATCCTACATTGCCTACTCGGGTAGTTTTCTTATTCTGTGTGTTTATACTGTTGCAGTCTCCTTTTTGTTGTTGAGGGAAGTCCCTGAAGTCTTCTCTTGTGTTCAGTTAAATCATCACCTAGGGCTGCACTAAATAAATAATAATAATTTATAATAATCTAATTGCGATTTTTCTGATAGATATTGCGATTCGATTTGCGATATTATTTAAGCGACCCAACGGAAGTTTATTGTAAGATGCAGCCATATCTCTGGCTAGGAAGGTTGCATCAACGTGCTCCCATCTCTAGCACCCCCGCAGCCCGAGCTACGAGTGAAAGAACTAAACGTACATGAAACTTCCGTTGGGTTGCTTTAAAGTCAAGCTTCAGTTTAAGATTCACCCTGTAATAGAAACATGTGATGGAGCATTACTAACCTGACTCAGATGGTTTGTTTCACCAGACCATCTAGGAAAGCTCCATTGGAAGCCATTTGGAAAGGGCAGGCACTTTCAAAAGCACTTGGCAGGTGATTGGATCAATCTGTCTATCACCTTCTATCATGGGCCACTTCTGATTGGTTAACAATGGCTGATACATGTGGAGCACAGCACTTCTGATTGGTGTGGATGACTGACACAGAAGAGGAAAAAAAAGTTTAAAAAGAAAATCGCAGGCTTTCTGATTTGATAATCGCATCATTTCAAAACGCGATTTCGGTTTAAAATCGATTAATCGTTCAGCCCTATCATCACCCACAATTTACTCTCAGACAAATATATCTTGGTATTTATAAAATTGTTGTAGTGACAGCTTTGTCTACATTTGGTATTTTACAATATCCTTTGAAAAATGATATGCGTCTCTGTGGCTTACATGTGTCTGAAAACCACTGCAAGAGAAGTCAAGGATCCTACAATAAAAACGGTATTTAGCTTCACATTTTTCATTCTGACTAATGTTGGAGCTTTGAAGATCATTTTAATATTTCAGCACAGTCCTCGGTGCTTGCTTCATGTCCTGCCCCGGGTTGTGAAAGATTTATGGCAAGTTTGAGTTGCCGTAGAGCATCTTCCCCTCACAGTGACTAATTGTTACAAACAAGATGTTTATCAGATGTCTCATCACTTCTCTCTACATGCTAATAGCTCAATGAGTGAAGCCTGTGAGTTTAGTTGGGCTTCTGGTTTCAATGTGTAGGTTTAAGCTGTCGGCGGGGTAATAAAAGTATTTTACAGTTTATAGATAATTACACTGACTGGCTTTATGGGGTGTTTAATTGGATTATAAATGATAACAGACTGCTTTCGTGGACAAAGGGCTTTACTATTAACCTCTATTTTGCACACTGTCCTTCCCACACACACAGTATGCCCAGTTCAGAGGAAAGGTTGAGAAAAGACCAAACCGCTTAGAAATGCTGCAGCGAAACACTTCAGCGGTGTGATTTTAAAAGCATCTCCTGCTTCTCAAGTTGCCACAGGCGGCTTTTAAAATGTAAAGCACATCACGGTTTAAACTGCCAATCATTTAGTAGAAAAGTCAGCTAGTGAAGTCAGTTAAGAAACTTTAAAACGCTTTAGAAGGAGAAAGGACAGGATCAGTTAATGAAATGGTGTCGTGATAATTAGTGATTTCTCTTATTAGAGATGACACCAACTCTTTGACGTAACCATACGTTTCTTGAAGATGTACAAGGGTCAAGATTTCATGAATCTGCTGCTTAAACATTATATTCGAATACATTTAGTTTTGAAACCCTGGTAAGGGACAATAAGCAAACATGCACTTTGTGAAATGAATATGTTTGTTTTTATGCTCATGTTGACTTTGATGGATAATACTGTGTTTGCATCAGGTTTCAATCCTCTAATTGTTTTTATAAAGTAGAAAATCAGTCTTATCTGACTTCTTGTTAGTTGTAAAAATTCCAAATATGTTGCTCCTTCCACCAAGAGCCCATGCAGCAAAAACACAATTTACCACATGTTTTGCATTTTAAAGCGGCTTTACATACAAATCAACCTAAATGATCCTTTCAAAACATCCAACTGACATTGTTGTGTGTAGTTTCATCATATCACCATATCAAGATTAATTCCATTTTTGTATCAGAGAAACTAGACAATGGCTTCAAATTTGATTCAACTTGGCACTATTATTATCCTCTTGTTACTGAATGGCCCTAAAGTGGCGTGTGTCATTCATCACAAACACCACGCTAACTGTTTCTGTTGCTCTCTTGTATTCAGTGGGGCTCCTCTGTCTACCTGTGTTATAAGAAGTCTGTGGCCAAAACCAACACAATAGCCTACAAAGCAGGTAAGCCCTCCTAACCCTATAACTAACACTGCACGCAGATCCAAATACCAATATACAATACAAAATATCAGATAATTGTGTGCAAAAAACGTAATCTTCCTTTAGTCACACTTATTCTGCCTGTATCAAATCAAATCAAGTTTTATTTATATAGCACATTTATTAACGATTTTTGGTCGAGCCAAAGTGCTGTACATATAATAAAAATAGCCTACAGTAGAGACACTTTACAGCAAATACAACAGCACAGATTGTTCAGAATATCAGTATGAGAAAAACGACACCCTCTATCCTTAGACCCTCTGTCCTTAGACCCTCTATCCTTAGACCCTCTGTCCTTAGACCCTCTGTCCTTAGACCCTCACATCGTACAAGGAAACACTTCCAGAGAAAACCCACAGTTTAAGGGAAACATGGGAGAAACCTCAGGGAGAGCAACAGAGGAGGGATCCCTCTCCCAGGACGGACAGACGTGCAATAGATGCCGTGTGTACATCGAAGAGATAATACATTTTACAGCATATAGACCGAATGTTAGGAAATGCATGTGTCTGTAATAAGAAGATGAATCCACGAGGATGTCAGCTACAATCCTGTGGAAGCCATCAGGGAAGCAGCATGACGAGACCCAAGGCAGGCCCGCAGAGACAGGTTCAGCCACGACCCGAAGTCCACGACTTAATCCAGAACTCAGGATAGAGGATCCAAGACACAGGACTACAGCAAGAGGATCAGCCTCGACTCCGGATCCCGGCGTAGATATAGATACAAAATAATAAAAAAGATTTGGCTGGGTTAATCGGAACAAGAGAATACACAGACACAGACAGAGAGGGAAAAGGTAATTGGATAAAAGTTATTCTTGATAACCCTCTAGAAAGATCTCATGAACTTCCCCACTCAATCTATCAAGACCCGAGCAGTTCTATTAGATATAGGATAAGAAACAGAGATAGGGAGCACAACAACCTATCTCTTCAGCCAGTATGACCATTGGATAGTCGTACATGTGTTTTTTGTTGCATTAGAAGAAATGTGGACAAGTTGTTCTAAAAAATAAGCTGATTTTGAAACAATAACTATTTCTTGCATTGACACTTATTAACTATATTTGTTGCAGCTGTTGTACAAACGTCTCTAGAGTCTTCCACAGAGTGAACTGGCTGCATGAGGACATTCTGATTCAGCTGGGCTTGCAAGTTTGGGCTTGTTGAAGCATGTTAATGCCTCAGAATTAGAGATGAGATGAGCCTCTGCACACCAATATTCTTCTCATATAATTAAGTTCAAGGTGTGCCCTAAATGTAATGGTATTATGAGGCTTATTTCACATTAAATCCATTTGACTTTTTAATTTCAAACACAGCTGACAGAAGATTGTCAGTGTGTGATAACACTGTTGGCTCTGTGTAGCTGTGTTTGGCACGGGCTCAGATTGGCTGGCTGAGGTTTTGTTGTACATATCTTGAAAAATGCAACAGACTGTGAACGGAGCGATCCTATCTGTTTCTCACTTTGCATGAGTCAGCTCACACAAATTACGTTTATTTTCTACACTTGAGGCCAAGAAGAATTACGCAGACATCAAGATTTGAGTAAAGACTAATGTTAACAGTTTGAGCCAGAACTGAGCAAAATAAATATTGGTTGGTTGGGGGATACGTGGAAATATTGTAAAGTGTGCACATTTAACCTTAGAGTAGTGCCTACACCAGACATTCCTACCTTTTTACAGTGTTTCCCTTTTCAAACTCAACACTTTAAAGTGTCTTTAATTATTTAACAGATACTTTTCCATATCCACATGAGCCGCTCTTCACATTGGCATATATTAGATTCACCACACAGAACTTATTAAAAAAGGAAATATGTAACTTTTAAAGCCGGTTAGCCTGTTCTTCTTATTTATTTTCTCCAAAACACCCCAGGAGCCAATGAAAGGAGTTGCATTCTCATCAAAACAACATTATGATTGTTGTGTTAACTGCACATACGAGGCCACATTGCCTCCTTTGAACACTCACAAGCCATGTCCCCTTTTGAAAGGGGCCATGCATTGCTTATTTCAGATAAAAGGCACCAGGCCTTTGTTTTAACCACATAATATATTCTCTGTACTAGCTCCAAAGAACAACTACACACAAGTGTCTGCTACTGTTGATTACTGTATTGTTAAGCCAGGTCAAAACATTACTTAGTAAAACATTTTGCACCGTTTTTTGTCACATGTGTTGTGCTTGTACAACACTCCTTTTGTCAAAATGTTCAATAATTAGCATGTAACTGGTAATGTTACTGCTCGGGGTCACTTATCACTAAACAAAATGACACTGCAGTAGACAAAGGTAATAACCCGAGTCTCTGCATTAGCTTTTCGAAACTGTAATCTGATGAATATTGTACAAAGCATCATAGTTTTAGTTGCTGACACAGCAATTGGTGTTTATTTGTTCCCTCTGTGGGGCTATTAATGTAGCTGCGCACTTGCAGGTGTTTTCATGATGAATATTTGTGGCTACACTCTTAGTGAAGTGTTTAAAAATAAAGTCTAACAGTCCATCCTTACAACTGAAAGTGTGAATGTGTGCTTTAAAATGTGCACTAACAATCTTTCAACATTTATGGAATTAAAGGTGGGGTAGGTAAGTTTCAGAAACCGGCTCGAGTGCACTAACATTTGAAAGTACACAGCCGAAAAGAATCCGCCCCTTCCTTACAGAGCACCTCCTCCAACACACATGAACGCGCACATGACGTCAGCAGACTGGTGAAAGTGGCCGCCTGTTGCTGGCGAGTCATTGAAGTACTGCTGCAATGCACGCCCAATGACGGCACGCCCAATGAGGGCACGAGATACATTTGTGCGTGCACGAGATGGAAGGCTGACAGACAGGGCGCCAATCCAATCCGTTTAGCCGGCCCGGCTATCGGGATGTTAAGAGCATTCCATGGAATATAACAAAAAGTGTATCTCGAGCCGGTTTCTGAAACTTACCTACCCCACCTATAACTTTCTTATTAAATATGGTAGAGAACGGTTTGAATGTACGCAGTAAAACAATGTTCACAACACAAACTGTTTTTCTAAAGTTTGTGTTTGTTAATGATGCTTGTAGAATCAATGAGCCAAAGTTAGACAAAGCACAGAGTTAAGAAAATTCACAAATAAAATCTCTTCTTCATTGTTTCTCATTTGTGTCTGCTGACAGTGACTAATGACCCAAAGGCCTGATGACCGAGAAGTAATTGCTTGTTAGAAAGCCAGGAGGTTCTATTGAAACTCTGACTCAATAAAGTACATTATCAATGTGATTATGATGGATGGAACTTGTTTTGTTTCTTTTTAAACTCTGTGGAAATTCAGCTGGCATCTAAATCAGCTCCTAATGGTGATCACAGGGGGAAGGTGCACTTTGCTGCTCTCTTAATTGAGTTCTCTGTTATTTTCCTGTCCCAGGTTTATTCAGCAGATATCCAGAGGAGGACTATGAGTCATTCCCTCTGCCAGAGTCTGTCCCTCTCTTCTGCCTTCCCATGGGGGCCACGATTGAGTGCTGGCCAGCGAACACCAAATACTCCCTCCCCGTGTTCTCCACCTTTGTCCTCACCGGATCCTCTGGAGAGAAGGTAAAGTGGATAAATGGATAAAATACACACTTCTGTTCTACTTTCTTTCTCAGCCTGAAGAATACCAAGTATCTCAGTGGCAGTGTCAGACAATAAAGGCTGCGAGTGACTGCCAGTGCCAGTTAGACCACATCAACAGACTTTAACTGCCATCTATACAGCTGACATAACCACAGATCAACGCTCTACAGTGTGGCATGACAAAACCAAAATACACTGCATGCCCTAAGGGAAAGTGGGTCAGGCATGCATGTTGACTCACTCAGGTGGAAAAACTTCTAGTGTTTCTTTTTGTAGGATAAGCCCATTTGTAAAAAATAAACCCACAAATAATGTAGCACATGTATAAACACTAACACACTTTTTTTTTTTAAATACACCCAAGGCCAGATACACAATGTTTTCACATTTACCTCCCATTCTCCTGTGCTCGAGGATAAACTGACTACCATTTCACAAAAATATCTTAAAGGGTGATTATGCTTCTGCACAGATAAATGTTTTTGTGAATATACGCAGGACAGGTGGTAAAGGGTTACGCACACATCTCAAAAATATCAACATGTGTAGTGCCGGTCAGGCCCTTCAAACACGCTGATGGTTAACCCAGCACTCTATGGGGAAGTTTTCCAATGTGATTTCCTCAACAGGTTGGCTGGCCGGCTGTTGTGATTGGTCAACTGCTTTGATATGTCCCGCCCTTTAACCACGTACAATTTGAAGCCAATAGAGCTGTAAGTGTTACATTGTAGTGTCACTATGTCGCTAAAGTAAACAAAGGAGTCCAATCGAGTTACTTTGGTTTGTTTACGACGTTCTGAAAATTAATTATTTTCAGATTTCTTTTATGTTTTTGACCCACTAATCTGTACATCCATAGGAGCTGGGAACCGCCAGCTGATAAGCTTTTTTGCCCACAGTTGGCACTCAGGGTATTGATGTTCAATAAAGGTTAAACAGAGGTGCACTGTGCTTACTTTATTTCTGTGCTCATCGATGTTTTCATCTGTCTAAGAGGGCCGGGAATATTCAGAGGATGGGTAGAGGAGTCTGACTGTTTGCTCCTTTTTTAATATTAGTTCATTTGATGGATGTAGCAGTTGCTAAAAGAAAATTCTGGATTGTTCTCATTTCTTCAAAAGGCTGTTTAAGGTTCCAGACATATTTTGAGAGTTGAAGTGAGAATAAGAATTAGGTAAAAGTTAGTCGTGTTTGTGTGTGTTTATACATACATTACAGCTTTTATTAGCAGATTAATAAGCATATTGGCCACTATTTAGATGTATGTATAGCTTTGTAACAATGAGACACAGCATGGCTTTACATTGCTTAACAATCGCGCTTCTATTGGCTAGCGCTCAAACTGATTGTACGTGATAGGCTAAGGGACGGGACATCTTTAAGCGGTTGACCAATCACAACAGAGCCGGCCAGCTAACCAATCAGAGCAGACTGGGCTCTGGTTTCAGACAGAGGGTGAAAAGAGGCAGTATGAGAAAAATAAAGAGCTTTTTGAACATTAAAGCATGTAAACATGTCATAGTAGAGGCACTACATTCACAAATTAAACCTGAATTGGAGCACAATAGGGCCCCTTTAAGTTGTACTCCATACGGTGATGTGATACGTGTGCAGATGCTGAGCTGTGTATCCGACATGTTTCAGGTGTACGGTGCCGCCATCCAGTTCTACGAGCCCTTCCCCCAGGTGTGTCTGACTGATGCACAGCGCTCCCAGCTGGGTCTCCTGAGTCCAGATCCAGTACAACCAGCCTCCTCCAGCTGTACGGAGACATCCACCAGCACCACCAGCAGCCCGGCCAAAGCCCAATGCTCCGTCTACACCAACAAGTGCATCTGTCTGCTTTCCCACTGGCCCTTCTTCGACGCTTTCCGCAAGTTCCTCACATTCCTATATCGCTACTCCATCTCCTGCCCTCACGCCCTGCCCATCGAGAAGTAAGCTCTCTTTCTTATCTCTTGATTTTTATGCTTTTTTTCTTGCTAAAAGTGATTTTTACACGTTGTTCTTTATCAAGTTGCAAAGTGTGGGTGAAGTCACTAGTTTCAGATTAGTCTGTTCACATTCTCCATTTCCATTATAGATGTTTAATTAAAAGAAGTCTTTAATGTAACTCAACCTAGAGAAACGTCACTCTCCCAGATAATGTACAGTCATAAAGGTTCATTTTCTAACCACTACTGAATAATGATTCATTGATTGTTTTAACCACCCGTTAGTGGTGCAGGACACATTTTAACCTAAGTGATTTGATATTTCCTGCTGAAATGCACCCTGGGTGTTGTAGGTAACTTTACACTCCATAACCGTGTCTTTTTTAATACAGTTTTTCATATTTTGTATATGATAGGGAGAGTTAAGTTCAGCTTTTTAGAACTTTGAGTCACGTAAAATGATCTTTAGGAAAAATGAATTAATCTTTCAATTCTGGAACCAATGGGGCCTGAAGTACCGGTAGCTCTTATCATTTCACAACTCTGTAATCTTTTCTGACAATATATCCTCTGTTTAATTTTGAAATGTCTCTAAAGTCATATTCTGACAGGATTTAAATCAAAGATGAGCTCAGGTGATATTAAAAGCTCTCAACCCCCTCTAGAGAAATAAATCCAGTTTAAATGGAACTCATGACAGAAATATTATTTATTCCTTGACAAAAGTGCATCATTCTTTAACAGCAAATTACCACACACTGTCAACCTTACTAAATCAAAGGAGATATTATCAATATGTGATATGCAGAGGTACGGACAGCAAAGCCTTATGTTTAATGCTGATGTGGTTCTATCTGTACACTAGGAAAATGTCTGTGCTTGCTAATGTCGCAGATAGTCTAGCAATACACCAAATAACTAAATAGGTCCTGAAAGCAAGTTGTTTGAGGTTGAATATTTACTTTACCACTTTGGTAAGGTGAATTAACAGAATATATTTGACTGCTGCTCGTAACTCTTAGGCTTCCCGACTTTAAGAGGTGCATTGACTTATCATTCATACATTAGCTGCCTGTAGCGGCCAGAATAATAATGAAATAAAACAGATAATTAACTTAAAATAACACTGCCGCTGAGGCAACATTTAGCTAATCTTACGCTGGGCAATGATCCAAATCCACTCAGTAATCTCCGTTTGTGCATGATCCAATATCATTAACAAGAGAAAAATGAATATGTTTCCTATCTATTCCTTTCCTTAAGCCTTTCCTATGGCTTTCCTTGTGGCTTGAATCACCCTTTTAAAAAAACATGTGCCTACTAGTGCGCTACCCCCACCACCACCTGCCCCCAATATGTACAATTACACCAGGGTCCTAATCACCCAGTGCCCAAACATGCCCTCAAAATAAAAGCATAAAAACTCCTTTAACTCAATTAAATAACAACACTAAATAATAATACAGTACATTCACTTTAAACAGATACAACAAGTAAATAAATACATGTTTAACTATTAATAATATAAAGCAATATATAGCTCCAACACTGCCCATTATTCTTTGTTTCCCCCACAGGCACATCTCTCATTTTATGCACAAAGTTCCCTTCCCTTCCTCTCAGAGGCCTCGCATCCTGGTGCAGGTACGTTTGGCTCGCAGGAGGCATGTATTGTTTGCTGCATATGGCGCATGTGATAAATAGCTATTAATCATTCTGCAGACAGTAGTGTTGTTTTCATACATTGTTTACGAATGCCTGCAGGGTGCCGATTCTTTCCTCCTTTATGGATGAATATTAAATGATTCAGTGCAGGCATATTTTGTTGGGTTGGTTTATCTCACTCTCCAGCTTTTCTGCAGCTTTCCCCTCATGACAGCCTGATGTTGAGCCAGCCAGTGTCTTCTCCCTTACCGCTCAGGTAAGAGCCGCTGCACACACACGTGTCTTCTTGTTAGATGTTATAGAATAATGCAATTTCTAACTGACTGTCACAAGGATGCACTGTATGAGCTGTATATGGTTGAGCATAGTTCAGATCTTGTATTGATTTATAAGACTGTTAATTGTTTGAAACATTTTCAATAAGAAAGCACAGGTAGATCTTATATACTGTATATTATATTGTCAATTTTGAGCTGCCCTCATACACTTAAAAACATAATTCATCAAATACCAATATTAGATTTCCAATTCAACAATATCTTTTTAGTATTTTTCGACCCCATAATCTGTTTAATGGCCACAATGAGTTAAAACCTGTAGTAGTTTCTCCTGGCTGTATCTGGAACATTTTTATTTAATTTTGTTTTGCACATTTGTGTTTGTCGTAGCGGTGGTCGATTTTCCACGCTGCTCCAGAACCTCGGACCAGAGAACGCCGTCACCCTGCTGGTGTTTGCCGTCACTGAACACAAGATCCTGGTGCACTCGTTACGCCCCGCCGTGCTGACCAGCGTCACCGAGGCTCTGGTGTCGGTAGGTTCCTCTCTTCAGCTTCAGACGGGGGGTTGTTTTCTATCCTCTCACCTGTTAGCGTTAAACTCTTAATGCAGCCATGCTCCTCATTACTTTTGTAAACTCCAGCTTTTGTATTTTTAGTAACTGCTGCAATGTTCCTTATGTTTTTATAGTCACGGAATTTGTCACTATCAGTTGGTAGCGGCTTAAGTCATAAACTGTGTTTTGTGGTTATTGTCATCCTCAACTAATATATTTACATCATGTTCTTTTCTCTGCTAACCTGAATGTTGAGATCTTTGACATGAGCCCTTTTTTATTTTTTCCATCCTCTTCCTCAGATGATCTTCCCGTTCCACTGGCAGTGCCCGTATATTCCTCTGTGCCCACTGGCGCTGGCTGACGTATTAAGCGCCCCCTGTCCATTCATCGTAGGAGTGGACTCCCGCTACTTTGACCTTTATGACCCCCCACCAGATGTGAGCTGCGTGGATCTGGACACAAACACCATCTTCCAGTAAGCCCTGAATGCAAAACCTCCCATTGTTGCTGCTATATTATTTATGTGAAGGGTGATATCTGTAAAAGGACCGTTTTGGATACTCGGTTGCCTTCTCATGATGCAAATGAAGTGGGATCATAGTGTGAGGGATTAACCTCAGGGCATTAAGCCGCATATAGGCTGTACGGCGCTCTTAGTTTAGAGCTCAACATTGTTTCCTTTGCTGCATATTTTTTTCCAAACCACAAAACTGCCAGTTCACGAGTTCTTACTTTAGAGGCCAGACCGTTTTCCTGGAGTCTGGGTGAGAATGGTTATTTTTCTAGTGTCAGGCTCGTTTTAATATGAAGAGAATGCATTTTTCTAAGGCCTCATGTAAGGTCAGTTATGGTTCACATCATTTTTTCTGGCCTCATTACCAGTAAAACAGCATTAGGGTGGTCTCCCCCCCGGCCCACCTCTCTTCATGTTGGTTTTGGCCTCTCAGCCTCTCCAAAGCTCACTGTGTGCTTCTCCTTTACCAGCAATGAAGATAAGCGAGCCCTCACGTGGAAGATTCTGCCAAAGAAAGCCTGTAAAAACCTGATGAATGTGCTGAGCAATCTCCACCAGCAGCTGGTCGACGGTGAGTTCTGATCTGATAAAACAAAAAAACATTAGAGCATCGGTAGTCCTTCATGTGTGGCAAAGTCAAATTCAGCAACCTTTTCCATTCACCTGGTTTTCAGTTTGTGTTCAGTTCAATAAAAGGTTGCGGCTGTAAAAATAACTGGGTTGTCATTCCGTTGCATTCTCGGGAACACGATACTTGAGGAACTACTGGAGGGACTTCCTTTTACATTTTGCACTACAATTCAAATGGACCTAAAGTATGAACTGATGAGATTTTGGTAGCCAAATATCAAAGGTCACTGTGACCTCAAAAGCAATTGTTTTGCCCAACTCAAGAATTGATATGCTAAGTATAACAATTTCACACAAATAACTTATAGGACAACATTATAAAGTGATTATTTAAAAATTAAAGTGACAGATCCTCACAGATTGTTTAAAGCTTTATTTATCATCTTTAGTTTCAGTCCATGCAATTTGTTCTCCATTCAAACTACTGTTCTGCTCTCCAATCCACTCATTGAAATATGAATAATCCCATAATGTCCTTTAATTACTACTCTGTGGTGCTGATTGTATTTCTGCCAACTTTCTCTGCTCCTCTAAGAGCTTGCTCCCTAAGAGATCATGAAACCTGATTGAGTTTGAGTTTATTTTTTCTAATGATGTAAGCCTTACCCTTATTTGCTAATATGAATACTAACTTACTTAAAGTAGTGCTCTGGTGTAAGAACCTTCAATACAAATCCTTTGATCGTAAAGACTCCACCAAAATGCAAAAGATGGAACAGCAGCAAAAGTGATGATTCAACCATTATGTTGACATGTAGAGATTCTATTAGTTTGTAGTGATGGCTGCTGATGTATTTCCTCTTCTGTCTTTAGGTCAGCAGCGTCCTGACGGGCTGCTGGAGCTGAGCATGAATGATTTGACAGAGCTGAGCTGTGGTAAGAGCCTCCACACGCTGGAGCTGGAGATCCAGGAAGCCTTTCTGCGCTTCATGGCGGCCATTTTGAAAGGCTACCGCTCATTCTTGCGACCCATCACCCAGGCACCTTCTGAGAAAGCGACGGACGCCAGCTCCCTCTTTGACCTGCAAGGTATCTGGAATAATGTCACTTTGACCACTTGTAACCAAAACTTTGGGTCACTTAACGTAACCTTGGTTCTTTGATAACCTGCAGTGCAGAGGAAACAACGTGAAAATAAATGTATCTGTAAACAGATGGTTTAAGCTTTACTGTTTTATTCCAGTAATCTGAAGAACTTGTTCTGTCAAGCGAAATAAAGCTAGTCCACAACAAACTCCTGCTTGGTAGAAATATTGGTTTGTCGTGAATAAACAATAGAAAGCCCATAATCACTGCATGATTTAGAAGCTTTGATTATAGTCATTCTAGCAAAAAATAATCAGAAGCAGCTTTGGCATGTTTTGACAGCCCTCCTTATGCACACAGATGATGATTGAATGTAGGAAGATGACTTGTAGTTCCAAGGTCAAGAATAAACTTTCATGCACAAGGACTTGACAAAACATTTCAATAGAAAGACATCTGTTTCAGAAAATCTTTTTCTGATAATACTTATATAATACACTGAACAAAAATATAAACGCAACACTTTTGTTTTTGCTCCCATTTTTCATGAGATGAACTCAAAGATCTAAAACATTTTCTATATACACAAAATAACTATTTCTCTCAAATATTGTTCACAAATCTGAAAAAATCTGTGATAGTGAGCACTTCTCCTTTGCCGAGATAATCCATCCCACCTCACAGGTGTGGCATATCAAGATGCTGATTAGACAGCATGATTATTGCACAGGTGTGCCTTAGGCTGGCCACAATAAAAGGCCACTCTGAAATGTTCAGTTTTATCACACAGCACAATGCCACAGATGTTGCAAGTTTTGAGGGAGCGTGCAATTGGCATGCTGACAGCAGGAATGTCCACCAGAGCTGTTGCCCGTGAATTGAATGTTCATTTCTCTACCATAAGCCGTCTCCAAAGGCGTTTCAGAGAATTTGGCAGTACATCCAACCAGCCTCACAACCGCAGACCACGTGTAACCACACCAGCCCAGGACCTCCACATCCAGCATGTTCACCTCCAAGATCGTCTGAGACCAGCCACTCGGACAGCTGCTGCAACAATCGGTTTGCATAACCAAAGAATGTCTGCACAAACTGTCAGAAACCGTCTCAGAGAAGCTCATCTGCATGCTCGTCGTCCTCATCGGGGTCTCGACCTGACTCCGGTTCGTCGTCGTAACCGACTTGAGTGGGCAAATGCTCACATTTGATGGCGTCTGGCACGTTAGAGAGGTGTTCTCTTCACGGATGAATCCCGGTTTTCACTGTTCAGGGCAGATGGCAGACAGCGTGTGTGGCGTCGTGTGGGTGAGCGGTTTTCTGATGTCAATGTTGTGAATCGAGGGGCCCATGGTGGTGGTGGGGTTATGGTATGGGCAGGCGTATGTTATGGACGACGAACACAGGTGCATTTTATTGATGGCATTGTGAATGCACAGAGATACCGTGACGAGATCCTGAGGCCCATTGTTGTGCCATTCATCCACGACCATCACCTCATGTTGCAGCATGATAATGCACGGCCCCATGTTGCAAGGATCTGTACACAATTCCTGGAGGCTGAAAACATCCCAGTTCTTGCATGGCCAGCATACTCACCGGACATGTCACCCATTGAGCATGTTTGGGATGCTCTGGATCGGCGTATACGACAGCGTGTTCCAGATCCTGCCAATATCCAGCAACTTCGCACAGCCATTGAAGAGGAGTGGACCAACATTCCACAGGCCACAATCAACAACCTGATCAACTCTGTGCGAAGGAGATGTGTTGCACTGCGTGAGGCAAATGGTGGTCACACCAGATACTGACTGGTTTTCGGACCCCCCCAGACCCCCCCAATAAAGCAAAACTGCACGTTTCAGAGTGACCTTTTATTGTGGCCAGCCAAAGGCACACCTGTGCAATAATCATGCTGTCTAATCAGCATCTTGATATGCCACACCTGTGAGGTGGGATGGATTATCTCAGCAAAGGAGAAGTGCTCACTATCACAGATTTTTTCAGATTTGTGAACAATATTTGAGAGAAATGGTTATTTTGTGTATATAGAAAATGTTTTAGATCTTTGAGTTCATCTCATAAAAAATGGGAGCAAAAACAAAAGTGTTGCGTTTATATTTTTGTTCAATGTATATATATATATATATATATATATATATATATATATATATATATATATATATATATATATATATGTCAGTCAGTCATGTTTGGTGGTATAGCTCTGTATAAAATACAGTATAATGTCTGAATTGGCTCTACAGGCCTGCATCTCCTTGAGAAATATCACATCAGTCTTTTTTAAACATTTGGAATTCACTTAGAGCTTCTCATGTACCTCAGTTCCCGAGGGTCATGTCAAAGTTATTGGAGAAAAAACTGTGCTGATATTTACTTAAATAATCGAATGAGTTACTGATTTAAATGTTAAAATAGCGAAGGGGAGAAGAAAACTGTTTGAGTACAGGACATTGTAGACGGATAAAAAATATTTGAACCTTAATTGTTTAGTTTGCTCCACTTTCATCATAATTTAGGCTTCAGCCACAACTATGAAGGTACAGTCCATAATTAGCGCTTATGTGTCTTTGAATACATAAACTAAAAACTGTGTCATATGTAGCTCCTTCCTCTCTACAGCTGGCCAGCTTCAGAGACGGATGGCGTTGTTTAATACATGAGTTCTCATAAGTGTCCATCCTCAGCTCTGAGTAAACACACACAAAGTGTTTGGGTAGGGAGGTTTGAGGAGTTGTTGGATGTTCAAGGCTGCTGGCAGACTGAAGGTTAGTCGGTTAGCACCGCAGCTGCTAAATGCTCCCGAGGCCCGAGTGTAGCCTCTGGATGGGAGCCCGTGAAAGCAGGGTGACATCACAGCTGAAATGAGTTGGGGAGAAATCACGGAGGATAGCTGTTGCCAAGTTCGTGTCCAGTGTGAGTTATATGATACAGCAAAAGGAATGGCTGCAGTACATTACATAATGACTGGAGGAAAGATGTAACTGCTGCTCGTGCATCATGTGTATGAACTCCTGACCGTTTTTTCGGATCTATAACAACAAAATTACACGGGGTGTTAATGTGCTTGTGTAGATTTCCCTGCGGACCCGTAAAAATCACAGTTTCCTCCATCATGTGATTAAAGTGCTTTCAGTCGGACGGCTGTGACTTTATTAGTGCGTCATACAGATTGTGTCTGCAGTTTCTTTTAGCTTCACAAACTGTGGTTAATGTTGGTATAGGTGTGTGTGCATCTATTAGCGTCCAAGGTCAGAAATAATTAAAGGGTGACAAAAAACTTAACTTAATACTGGACCTTCGGTGCTCAACAACTACGGTATGGGTTTTTGAGTTTTTTGTTGCCTTAAAGATCAAATGCAAAGGTTTTTTTATAATTGCCAGTAAAATCGAAATCATATAGCTACAACACAATCTAAGATATTGCAGTATTAAAATCGGAGATAATATGCGTCTGGCAATGCGCAATATTTATTTTGTTCAACCCCCAACACCAAGTCCGACGATTTATTTTCTCAGCCGCTCCTCCGCAAGATGGCGTCGCGTGACGTCACAGTGGCCAAACAAACAAACAAACCTTGGCTTATCGCTCACAGCTGCTTCCGCCGATAGTACAACTTAGTTTCGTTATCATGTCTGATTCTGAGTAGACTATAGACTAAAAGCTTTAGGAATCCAAACTATAACATATAATAAGTACCCTGTATCAAGATTGATGCAAAACAAGTGACGTTTGACCTTTTTAGAGAGGTTTAGAAAAATAAAGTCCAGGCGGACTCACCACTGGGTAATTTGGGAACCATCACAACCAAACACAATGCTAACAGATACTCAGATATATAATACTCATAATGAAATTATGAGTATTATATATACTGGGCTCTGTTGAGAGTGTTTTTAGACTCTGCTGGCAGTAGGGACTTGGATCAGTTGATGGTCCAGCTGCCAGTGTCAGGACTAAAATATTTATCAGCTTCAGGAAGTGTTCCTCTGCAGCGTTGGCCGTCAGGGTTTGGCTTCCACCTCTGTGCTGTCGGCCAGTAGTCATCCATCCTGCTTTCAGTCTAAAACTATTAGTCTGTTTGGCTGCTTTCAGGATCTGTGACGGAAGCCATTCACCACAATGTTGTACATCCCAAATCAGCCATTAGACTAATAAAACGTGTTGGCTTGCCTTAGCAAACGAGACGAATGGAGGTTATATATACTAATGTATATCTAAAGACCCTTCTATAGGACGATGGAGTTTTTAACCACAAAATCATACACATCTATGTTAAAAAAAACTTGCTACTACATTATAAATGATCTTTTAACCGGTCAGCACATTAGAAAATAAAAGAAGTCTCAGCAATGAAAGATAACTTTTATTTGTAAAAAAGCTAACCTAACGTTTTTTTGTCCTCAGGGTTCTTAAAGAGCCGGGACCGCTCCCATCAGAAGTTCTACTCGCTGATGACCAAAACGCAAATGTTCATCCGCTTTATTGAGGAATGTTCTTTCGTCAGCGACAAAGACGCCAGTCTGGCCTTCTTCGACGACTGTGTGGACAAAGTAAGTGTGTTGGTTAATCACACAGCACAAACTGCATATTTTTGTGTTCATTTGAATTACATTCAACTTCTCACAAAAACCTTCAAATCATCAATGGCAGTTTCACCAGGCTGCTTTGCTTTGTGCTCCACTTATCATAGTATTAATACGTTCCACTCTTCTGTGTTACTTCACATGTGGTAAGCCGAACCTTTCCTTTCCCAATTTCCTGAGTTTCTCTTTCTCTTTCTGCCTCTGTTTGCGAGCAGCTCTACAATTCCGAGCGGAGTGCAGACAAAGCAGGCAAGGTAAGATTATAGTTATTTGGTTTTCAATTCTCACCTATTGCGTCTACATTTTGTTCTCAGATGGAGGATTTGTGCATGGTGCGTGGTCCAAGAGTTCCTTACAATCCAAGCTGTCACCTTCTTAGATCTTTTCATCTTTAATGAAAATCTGAATTTTCCCCATCTATATCAAGTTTGCTGAGGCAGCAGTTTGTCTTGAAACTGCAGCTCCATAGAAAATCCTTTTCTGCCCTAAATATTTCACGACTGGCTAGAGTAAGGGCTTTTACCGCTTCTGTGGTTTGTGTAGAGCTAATGGAGCTTGAAAGTAGTTTTTTTTTTACATTCCCTGGACTCATATCCTTCAGAGTGACAGTATGAAAAGCATCGGTGTATCCTCTTTGCTGCTCTGGGAGCATTTGCGTAGTGTGACCTCATGTCCTCACATAGTAGTGTTTCTCTATCAGACTGTGTGTTTTTATGCTGCAGGGTTACATTTTAAGTGTTTGCAGTCTTAAAGTCCACCCAGTCACTCGGTTCCCCAGGCACGTCTGTGGGTCGCTGGTTCTACAGGTGACGTTTGCAACAAACTCTGAAATAGACTCAGCTGTCCTTGGGGGGGGTGGTGTGTAATTGAGACGTAGCGGAAGTGAACGCAGAGGCCAGCATCCACAGCCTCCCCTGCTTGTGTGTCAGCTCCACGGGCCATTACATTCTCCAACTGTCTTTCCGCACTGTGCCTGGTATACATTATCTACACGCACACACACACACACAAATAATGTTTCTGTATTGCTTCAAAGTTATTAAGCAGACACTGTTTAACTGAGCATCCCGGAGAGCTCCATGTTAGATCTTAATGAACTGAATGTTGTTTTTGAGACACAAACAAGATGATCCCGTCCAACCTGTCTGCGTTTTTTGTTCTTCTGCCGTTTGAACCGACAGCAGAGACAGATTGCTGCTGTTATCTTCACAGCTGTCTCCCGTCTCTGTGGAGCAGTGTAGGTTGTCTACAAAAAATGTAATGGTGGTACAAAAATAACTCCTGCTAGCACACAGGTATCAATGATCATATTCGCTATGTGGGGGCGGCTGCTGAACTCTCTGTTATCGTGCCTATATTATAATGAATTAGACAATCTGTTGTACCTCTGATGTGTTCTGGGTCTGTTTCCAGAACATCTCCATGATGAGGGACCCCATAGACCAGGGGTGGGCACCTTTTTCCTCTGAAGGGCCATTTCCATTTTTACAACATCCTCAGAGGGCTGTACAAATTATTGAACTCAACCTCTGCTTAAAAAAACTAAAAGCACCGCCCATTCATTTCCAGATGCTAATAACAACAATCTCCGGTACCGCTCTCTCTCTCGCGCTCGTGCCACACACACACACACAGCCGAGCTTGAATGTCACACAAAGACCCAGAAGTAGTACTGTAATGTAGCATATTATTTTCGATGGCGTTATTGACTGTATGATCAGTATGTCAGATGAACAGATCGCCACTGGGCTTACAACTAAAGACACAGCCATGCAAAAACTGCGGCATGTGTACGGCTCCTTACGGGTATTGCAATTTCTGACACTTTTTATGACTGAGGTTATTATCACACTTTTATTTTTATCAGACTGAATTATAGACTTTCAGCAAGTGCTTTCCTTCACTTCCTTCCGTACAAATACAATCAGCGCTTGTAGCTCTAAAGCACTTCTCAATTTATGATGCTTCCCGGCATGACCCCTCATATTTTATATCCACCATAAAGTTGATCCTCCTGCTTTAAGATTCACTCGCTGTACAGAATATCTGATCTTTCAGCCAACTGCAGTAAAACGTGTCCAGTAGCTCCAAATGTCAGTGATGATGGGTGTCGTCCATTGTGCTCACTGTATTTCATTTTGCCATCTTGAGGGTTTTTTTCTGGCACCATTTCATAAAATCTGAGCACTTTTCAGACCATTAAGCAGCAATAACGTGTTCTGCTTTCAACTTCACTTTGAATACATGTAATACTCTCTTGCCTTTTCAAAGGATTCAATACTACTAGAATGTCTGTATAGTAATATTGACAATGGTGAAAGAAAGCATAAACATTTACTTAAGGAAGAGTTATAAAACTAGTAAAAGCCATGCCATACCTATCATGCAAAATGCACTTTTGTACGTCTTTTACATTACATTGCATTTAGCTGACGCTTTTATCCAAAGCGACTTACAATAAGTACATTCGACCAGGAAGACACAACCTTGAAGAAAACAGAATCATATAAGTACATCAGGTTTCATAGAGCCAAACATTTCAAGTGCTACTCAACTGGCTTTAGGTAAGCCAGTCCTTTATTAGTATATAAGTGCTTTGTTAGCAGTTCTTTGTTAGTAATTCTATCGCTCGAAGTGGAGTTGAAAGAGATGAGTTTTCAGTCTGCGCCGGAAGATGTGAAAGCTTTCTGCTGTCCTGATGTCAATGGGGAGCTCATTCCACCATCTTGGAGCCAGGATAGCAAACCCACGTGTTTTTGCTGATGGGAACTTGGGTCCCCCTCGCAGCGAGGGTGCAGCGAGTCGTTTGGCTGATGCAGAGCGTAGTGCACGCGCTGGGGTGTACGGTTTAACCATGTCCTGGATGTAGGAAGGGCCAGATCCATTTGCAGCATGGTAAGCAAGTACCATTGTCTTGAAGTGGATTCTAGCAGTTACCGGAAGCCAGTGGACGGAGCGGAGGAGCGGCGTGGTGTGGGAGAATTTAGGAAGGTTGAAGACCAGGACGAGCCGCTGCATTCTGGATGAGCTGCAGAGGTCGGATGGCACATGCAGGTAGACCAGCCAGGAGGGAGTTGCAGTAGTCTAGGCGTGAGATGACGAGAGCCTGGACCAGAACCTGCGTTGCTTTCTGGGTCAGGAGGGAACGTATCCTCCTGATGTTGTAAAGCATGTATCTGCAGCAACGGGTTGTAGCAGCGATGTTTGCAGTGAAGGACAGGTTGTTATCTAGGGTCACACCCAGATTCCTTGCAGTCTGAGTCGGAGAAACAATAGAGGGGCCGATGTTGATTGTTAGGTCAAGAGTGGGACAAGCTTTTCCCGGAAGGAAAAGCAGTTCAGTCTTGTTGAGCTTGAGGTGATGATCAGACATCCACTGAGAGATGTCAGCTAGACAACCAGAGATGCGTGCGACGACCTGGGTCTCTGAGCGGGGAAAGGACAGAATTAGTTGGGTGTCATCAGCGTAGCAGTGGTATGAAAAACCATGCGGGCTAATGACTGATCCGAGCGAGTTTGTGTACAGGGAGAAGAGGAGGGGACCAAGAACAGAGCCCTGAGGGACCCCTGTAGTTAATTGACAAGGGTCGGACTCGGACCCTCTCCAAGTTATCCTGTAGGTGCGGTCTTTGAGGTATGAGGTGAGGAGGGAAAGTGCAGAGCCTGAAACTCCAAGTTTTTGAAGAGTGTGAAGGAGGATCTGAACTCATTTGATTTATAACATTAGGATGAGGATCTGATGGTTCACCGTGTTGAATGCAGCAGACAGGTCCAAAAGGATGATGACAGAGGAGAGGGAGGCTGCTTTGGCAGTGTGCAGATCCTCAGAGACAGCAATGAGAGCAGTTTCTGTGGAGTGACCTGCCTTGAAACCAGACTGGTGCGGATCAAGAAGGTTGTTCTGATGGAGATAACAGGAGAGTTGTTTAAAGACGGCGCGTTCAAGTGTTTTAGACAGGAACGGGAGGAGAGAGACAGGCCTGTAGTTTATAACAGGGGTTCCCAACCTTTATTGTGCCAAGGACCGGCAGATACATTAAAAAAAAAATCACGGACCGGTTGTCAATTTTAACTGATTTTAATATTTACTCACCACCAGCAGGTATCAACAGAGGCTAATTGTATGTAACAGCCTGAACAAATACTAGAACAATATGCATCCAAAACATATTAATGTTTAAAAAAGAACCGGTGTCGTTTTTTGGTTTTTCAGAAAAACGGACAACCGACGTTATTCCGTTTTTAAACCAAAACGGGAAAACAGATAAATCAACGTTTTGGTTTTGTTTGTATGATTTACGGATAATCATGGGAAAACAAGGTGTGTGTGTGTGTGTGTGTGTGTGTGTGTGTGTGTGTGTGTGTGTGTGTGTGTGTGTGTGTGTGTGTGTGTGTGTGTGTGTGTGTGTGTGTGTGTGTGTGTGTGTGTGTGTGTGTGTGTGTGTGTGTGTGTGTGTGTGTGTGTGTGTGTGTGTGTGTGTGTGTGTGTGTGTGTGTGTGTGTGTGTGTGTGTGTGTGTGTGTGTGTGTGTGTGTGTGGTGTGTGTGTGTGTGTGTGTGTGTGTGTGATGTGTGTGTGTGGTGTGTGTGTGTGTGTGTGTGTGTGTGTGTGTGTGTGTGTGTGTGTGTGTGTGTGTGTGTGTGTGTGTGTGTGTGTGTGTGTGTGTGTGTGTGTGTGTGTGTGTGTGTGTGTGTGTGTGTGTGTGTGTGTGTGTGTGTGTGTGTGTGTGTGTGTGTGTGTGTGTGTGTGTCATTTGTTTTCAGAAGATATTTTGACGTTCGTTCCGGTGCACGTCCGACAGCATTTCGCACTAAATCGAGATTAAGATTAAACTAATTTATTTTGGGAACACCCGCATATAGGTTACCTATGGAGTTAGCCAGATGTGTACATTACTGTTCATTGTCATTTGAAAACAAATGCTGGTGTCGGACAGACACAAACACACCGAACACACAGAGCTGAGCTGATACACACACACACATCATGCGCCTTGGTAACTGGACATCTCCTTCATAAAACTAATAAAAGGGGGAGTAATCGGGCAGTTCAATGTGTGTAGAGGTGTGTGTGGTTAACACGTAGCAGCCTGCAGTCACTCTTAAGCTGTTCTGATTAAGGTAAACACAGCGAAGGCGGTGCGTAAAAAGGCACATCTTTACCTGCTGGTGCTTTACTTCTCAGAGGCGGAGTTACATGTCCCGCTGCCTCCTGATGCTGTAGCCATTTCATGAAGTGAAGGAGGTTTTCCTTCTATAAAACAGCTGCGGGCAGCAGATACCGCGAGAGTCCCGGACATGAATTCATAGATCAAGGCAGACTGGTTTACTCTCCTATTTTGCCAATCCGGTGCTTAAACAAATAGCTCTACACCCCTGGCTGACATGTCTTTAAAATTAAGTCTGAGTTTGAAATATATCTCAAATAATGTATGCACTGCCATTTCCCCACATAAACATAACAGTCTGCAATGAAACGGTTGTCTCCTGTGCGCTCCTCTTCCTACTTGGTGCACCGGTAACTTTCTCGTGCGCACGAGAGGCTGAGACATTAGGCTGATTCGCCGAATCCCTCGGAACATCATAAAAGCCATGGCATTTTTAACAGTTTTCTAGTGAAAGTTTAACCAGGCTACTGGATGAAATAATATGACTGGTATTATAGGTGCAAAAATGAAAATATTATGATAAAATATTTTTATATATTTATAATTCTGCAAATATTACGATAAACTCACAGCTATTTCGCGGCCCGGCAGTAACACCTCCGCGGCCCGGTACCGGTCCGCGGACCGGGGGTTGGGAACCCCTGGTTTATAACATCAGATGGGTTGAGAGTGGGTTTCTTTAGGAGAGGGTTTACTCTTGCCTCCTTAAGACTATTTGGAAAGTGACCAGAAGTTAGAGAAGTGTTGATGAAATGGTAGAATATCAGGAGCGATAGTCTGAAGGAGGTTTGAAGGGATAGGGTCCAGAGGACAGGTGGTAGGGCGGGCAGAGGTAATGAGGGTAAGAACCTCACTTGGAGAGAGAGGGGAAAAGGAGGTTAGTGTGTCGGTGAAAGGAGGGTCTGGTGACCCAGCGGTGAGTCAGAAAAAGAAGAGCGAATATCATCAACCTTTTTTTCAAAGTGGTTAACAAAGTCGCTTGACAGGAGGGGGAAGGGGCTTTGGGAGGGTCCAAGAGGGTGGAGAGATGGAAAATAGTTTTTTGGGATTGGAATAGGAAGATTGGATCTTATCTTGAAAGAAAGTGCTTTTTGCCTGAGAGATCGAAGCAGAGAAAGAGGAGAGGAGAGCCTGATAGGTTAGGAGGTCGTCACGGTGTTTGGATTTCCACCATTTCCGCTCTGCTGCCCTAAGGACGGTTCTATTAGCACGCAGTGCGTCATTTAGCCAGGGAGCAGGAGGGGACTGACGAGCCTGCCGAGATGTGAGAGGACAGAGAGAGGATGAGAGAGTAGAGAGGAGAGTTTCTGCAGCAGAGTTTGGAGGCAGAAGTTATACATGCATATGTGTCCCCGGTGTGTCAGGGAACTCACCAAGTGTCAGAAAACACAACCCCCTCTCTTTTCCTCCATACCCAAATCTCTAAAAACGGGGCTGCAACGGATCTGATAGACTGATACAGATTTGAATTTTTCTGACGTCAGAAAAGGGGTGCTCCGCCTATATGGGCAACTCTCCACCTATCAAGGGAATGGGGAGTTGGGCCACGGCCGGCCATTGCTGCTCGAAAGTGCTGGAGACGCTGTAGTACATATGCCAGGCATGTAGGTGGCGCTGTAGTCTGCCACAAAAGCAGCGAAGAAGACTTCTCTCAGAATCAGCCCCTGCAAAAACAGGTCCAAAAAAGAGCAAATAGAGTGAAATGAGGCATGGCTAAAATGCATGATCTGTTTGGTATTTTTTTTAAAAACATGTTTTATATAGGTATGGCCCTACAATATATTATTCAGATATAACATGATAGGTCCACTTTAAGTAACGTAATCATTATGCAGAATGGGCCATTTTAATTTATTACACTTTATTTTATCATATGTATTGATGAATTATCAACCGTTATTACTTTATTGTTGAAGCTGGTAAACGTAGGGCTTTTTTAAATTCCAATATTCTATGATTTAGTTTATGAATTTCACCAAGGGCTCAATATAGTGTTCTCAATCATCAGAATGTACTTGTGGATTATGTTTTGTAATATTAATATAAATCTGCAAAGTAACTAAAGGTAATAAAGGATTAAAAAACGAATATAAATAAAATATATTTGCTGCTGTGTTGCAGTGACATAAAGTTATAAATAATCAGAAGTGGAAATACGTTATTAAAGTACCTCACAATTGTACAATATTTATTTAAATATACTTAGTCACTCTCCACTACTGTATATTGATAAATCAGTCGGTCATTGAGAGCTGGATTACAGTAACTGATCTGTTGTAGTTGCTGCATAAAAGTAATAATAAAATAATAATAATATATATCTCCACAGGACATCTTACTGTCATGAGTCTTTTTTTCGCTTCTCTGTACAAAAGCAGATATCAGCAGCAGAACAAACGTGCTGCTCACACACTGGCACAGCTCCCTCGAGGTGCAGATTTAAATGTATGGAGTTGACACACAGTGACTGGACAAGTGACCTATTGATCCGTCCGTATAAATCCTCCTTGCGATGTTTAGATTCTCACAGCTTCTGGCATGTCTGCTCTCCCTTCACTTCAAATCAATCAAACCCTGTTATTCCCTCACACGTACAAATCCACACAACAATCTATTGATAATGACTTATTTTAATTTATAGTTTGGCTCCCCATGATTCTCTTTTAAGATAATTATATCTGATGTTTTACTGATACCGTTGCCAAAATGATGCCAATGTATTGTTTGTTGTATCAAGGGGCCCTATTGTGCTTTTTGGGGTTTTCCTCTTTTCTGAAAAGGCTAAAATCTTAAAGTTTCCTCCAGAGGGAGTTTCTCTCCCACACACTCACCCCTTGAAACACCTCCATTGGAGTCCTTTGTTTTCTTTCTCAACATAGTGACATCACTATGTAACACTCGCGCTTCTATTGGGTAGCGCTCCCACACATTGTAGGGAGCTAGTTTCAGGCAGAGTTGTGAAATGAGACTTATACAGGCAGTATGAGAAAAATAAAGCCCTTTTTGAATATTAAGGTCAAGGTAGAGGCACAAAATAGAAATATGAACCTGAAAATTGCAAAAATAGGCCTCTTTATAGTATTGTCTGCTATACTAGAAAGAAACTTTTGGGGTGTTTTTCTTCACAACCAGTGACATTTTCTCAAACAAGGAGTAGCAATAGTGGCAAAGTCTGCTGCAATACACATTTGATGGGTAATGTTGCTTTAAATACCTACAGTACAGTATGTGTTTTCTGCAGTATATGCTACCTTCTGATTTACATTTGACAGTGCTGGATAATATGGACATCTGTTAAAGTGTAACATAAGTAATTGTATATGATTTGGCATAATATTGCACTGTAAGAGAAAAGTGGAGGAAATAGGGGCTAGTGTCGTTGTTGTGTGGGCTGTAGAGTGAGTTTATAAACTAGAGTATAGGAAGAAAAAGGGAAGCGTCAACTAGGTCACCTGCTGTCATGCTCCCTCAGCTCTCCCAGTCACTCAGTCTGTCGAAATCCTGCTATCAGGGTGACGGATACAAAGCTGTTCTAAAATGATGTCAGTAAAAAAAAGAAGTGTTTTCAGAAAGGTGAATTAGTCTGTGTTAGGCCAAATACCCTCCATGCAGACACTGAAATATGTATTACAGGGCATAATGTTAAGCTCTGTGTTTGCCTCAGCTCTGTTGATGAAGGGTCCCGGTGCCAGTGCTCAGACGTCTGTTCATGTTTTTACGCTCTGTTCTGCAGGTGGACGCTGACAGGCCGGAGGAGAGCCGGCTGATAGAGATTGATGAGTCTCAGCGCAGCGAACACACAGTCTTCATCACGCCTCCAGAGCTGCCCCCCCTGCCTGAGGGGGAGGAACATCCACTCTGCTACAGGTGAGAACTCTACCATTAGGACACACATTTCAACTCAAACAGGGGAATACATATAACATTTCTCACTGGCTGAAGTACATTTACTCAAGTAAGATTTTTAGGTTCTGTACTTGAGTATTCCTCATGTTGTGCTTCATTTCTTTGATAATGCATCACTTATAAGTAATATGATATATATATTCTATTAAAATGTGCATTTCTACCTAATATAATGTTTTGTACGTTAAGTGTGATTTAATGCTGATACTCTTATATACTCAAGTCAAAGTCAGTGAATATTTCTAAACTGTTGTAATGTTATTTTTATTTATGTAAAATGTATTAATATTAGTTTCCGTCTTCTGATTTTTCTTTAGTTTTTTTATGTTTAGGATTTCTTCTTTGTTGACCTGGTAATGCAACTAAGCTTTAACAGATGAAAAACCAAAATGATTATTATTATTAGATCGACCTGTCACATGAATCATGTGCAAAGCCTGTGATTGTATTATTCATCAGGCTCATTTTATTTATTAGACAAGTTGTAAACGTGCTGATTTTAGTTTCAATCAATCAATCAAAGTTTATTTATATAGCCCAATATCACACATTTGGCTCAGTGGATGTTACAGTTTGTACAGAATATGAATACGAATACGACACCTACGTTTCATCTCCCTGCATAAAACCAACTGAATACAGCAGGAGAAAAACAATAATACTTTGCTTTGATGGTCTCTGATTAAATACCAGCAGGAGTCCAGTTCCCTCGCTGCGACCAACATCTGATCGCTGCTGCTGGACTGTGTGGCTCTGAATATGTGCTATTTGTATTCTGCATTCATTTCGCACTAAATAATTTATTCCAAAGAGTTTTCAGAACCACTTAAGTTAAGCTCCCCTAATAATCCATAATGACAAACAGCTTTCCAGAATATATAATCAGATCTCTTTGAAGATAATTACAAGCAGACTGTTTTTATGATCACTATAACCTGGAAAGGAATCTTTTGTTGTTAGACAATGCCAACAGGAACATCGTTTTTATTCTCATAGACAAATCTGTGCCTGCAGTCATTAATGTATGAATGTATGTTCTCCGTCAGGTACGATGGCTTCCCAGTGTTAACTCTTGACCTGTTTGACCCTGTGGAGGGCCTGCGGACCCCCTCCTCCCGTCTCACTGCCAAGCAAAGCTGTCCCACTAGCCCTGCCCCCATGTTCAGACGCACCAAGCAGGTCAGCGCCGCAGTAACTCACTATCTCAATGATTTATTGATTTAGGTTCTGAGCTCGTGATCTTCTGCAGGGTTACCTGACATTTGAGAATCTAGCATAAATAGTAGTGCTGTGGGGAAACGATTATTTTGAAAACGATTAATCGGGTGATTATTTGATCGATTAGTCGACTAATCTAACGATTATTTTTCTGTTGTTCAATTCATAAAAAACGTAATGTAAAAAAAAATTTTTTCACGATACTGTGTCTCAGGGGATCTTAATATTTAAGAACCTATTAATGTGTTATACCAGATTAACGGAAATAATCTCAGCTAATTGACGATACAAACCATGTTTACCAAAACAAAACACAAGTCTCATAAGAAGCATCTAAATGATCCCTGAGCGAAAAATGCTAACGGACATTGGCACAGAACTCAAGATAAAAGTACCCTTATTACTTATCGTAGCTGCACATACAATATATCCGATTAAAGCTGAGACTCCACAGATTATGTAGGTATATAGTATTATCACTGAGTGATCCGGACTCGCGACAGGGGAAGCAAATACAGTCATCACAACACGTACCTTCACAGAGCTTCTAAGGAGATCGTCTCACCGCCGTAGCTGTCAATCTGATCAAAAGACGTGTTCAATGGCATTACAATGAGAAAAAACGCGGCTGAATCGGTTAATCCATAGGTTTTTAACGTCTATGTATAAAAAAATGATTGAATTTATAATCCATAATTCCATTTTATGTAAAAATCGGAGAGCAAATGCTTTGCTGCTAATGGTAGCCACCACAGCTAGCTGCTGCTTCTGCTAGGCTATGCAGCAGTCTCAGTGAGATATAAATATATAAATATCTTTGCGTTTTGGACTAACTTTAAAATATTCCCATGCTTTTGAAGACCTAGGGCGAGATGTTTTCGTTTGGGGGCTTCGTGCGCAATCCTGTGAGGAGGAGGTGGTAGCCGTTTCAGTCTCCATTGTGTTTGAAGTGCGATTGCGAACTGCTTGTTGCTTTGGGTGACCCACGTGTGTGTAGCGACGCGTCGACGCGGAAATATGTCGTCGACGATATTTTGAAGTCGACGCGTCGCTACAGCACTAATAAATAGATAAGTACCTTGATCAGAACCAGAAATCTTTATTTATCCCAAGGATGGTTAGGTTTCATGATAGTTGATCCATTTTAGAATGAAATAAATAAAGAAACTAAAGGTATTTAAATAAACATAAGAAGTTAATGTAAAATGTTCAATAAAACATATACAAAAGTAGATGATATAAGAAGTTGCATAACATTTGTGAACAATGTATGAAAATATATAAAAGTATACTAGAATACATACAGTGGCGTTTTAGTATTAATAAGATATACGTGCTTAATTTCACAGCTTAAAGGGTTAAGCAGTCTCCAATAAAAACAACAAGCTTAGGAAATAGTGGTAAGAAAATTGATATTATTCTCTAGGTGTTTGTCGAAGATTTAGAAATAGATTACATTTTGGATAAACATTGTCTCTAACACATATCCATGAGCCAGATCTGTACAATACATTATTTCCCTCACCCTCCTCTTCATCCACAGGAGATCAAAACAGCACAGAAGATAGCCAAGAAGTACTCGTCCATCCCTCAGCTGTGGTCCAAGTGCCTGCTCCGTCACTGCTACGGCCTGTGGTTCATCTGCCTGCCAGCGTACGTCAAGGTGTGCCACTCCAAGGTTCGGGCACTGCGCACAGCCTATGACGTCCTCAGGAAGATGCAGGCTAAGAAACTGCAGCCACCTGATGAGGTGCCACCAGATTTGTACTATTTCTGACAGTTACAACAGTCTTTGCACTCATTTTAAATCAACACTTTTGTTGAGGGTCTATTTGTTGAGGTTTATTTCTCCCTGTTTCAAACAATCTTTCAGGTCTGTTACCGAGTGCTGATGCAGCTGTGTGGACAGTACGGCCAACCTGTCCTGGCAGTCAGGGTCCTCTTTGAGATGAAGAAGGCCGGAGTCCACCCCAACGCAATCACCTACGGCTACTACAACAAGGTACAGAATACGCTTCTATTGATCATTATAAAGCCTAAATTATGTTAAAGGGCCCTTTTTATGCTGTTGTGGGTTTTCCCTTACCTGTAGTTTGTTATATAGGTTTTTGTGCATGTAAATGGTCTAGAAAGGCTGAAATCTCAAAGTTCACTACAGAGGTAGTCTCCCTCCCCCCCGCCTGAAACGCCTCCATTGGACTCCTTTATTTACTTCTGTAATATAGTGATATCACCATGTAACACTTGCACTTCTATTGGCTATTGCTCTAACAAATTACGTGATAGGTTAAGGGGCAGGACATCTCTATGCGATTGACCAATCACAAACGATCTGGCCAGCTAATCAGAGTAGACTGGGCTCTGGTTTCAGACAGAGGGATGAGATGAAGTTCTGCAGCTCAGGCATTGAGAAAAGTAAAGCTCTTTTTAAACATTAAAGCATGCAAACATGTCACAGGCACAAATATGAACCTGAAATGTAGCATAAAAGGCACCTTGAATATGGCAGTTAAGTTCGATATTGCATTTGTACAAAAAAGTGTCCTTGATTATAAAGGTGGATATAGAGAGCACATGACTCATACCAACCCAGTGCAGGGTCTCACAGGCGCTGATATAAACATATTGGCACTGGGAGTCCCACATGCTATACTGTTGGCCTGGGTGTGGTGTTCCTGATGTGGGTGTGTTCATAATATTCTGCTGATTCGGCTGCAAGTTTGACAAATTTGTGAACACACCCATGACAGCCAAATCTCTAGGAAGACTGTTTAGGTGTCTACTGCCTTTACCATCCGTTGTGATGGATGACAATACAGACTTGGTAAGAGCAATACAATTCAATAAATGTCAGGAGAATTGGCTTCTGTACAAATCGTGTTATAGTGACAGGCTGCCACATCAGAAAAAAGCTCATTGTAGGCATTATATTATATTGTGATTCAGAAAGAAATGTCAAAATGTGATAAAGTCGATAATAAAATGCAGAGACATAGGAGTTCTTCAAATAAAATGACCTCTTAAGACACATCAAATTCAGTTTCTCAAAAAAGATGTTGATTATTCATTTATGATTCATATATATATATATATATATATATATATATATACCCCCCATAACATCTCCATATTATTACACTTCGTAGCTTAGTTACATTACATTGCATTTAGCTGACGCTTTTACCCAAAGCGACTTACAATAAGTACATTCGACCAAGAAGATACAAACTTGAAGAAAACAGAATCATATAAGTACATCAGGTTTCATAGAGCAAAAACATTTCAAGTGCTACTCAACTGGCTTTAGATAAGCCAGTCCTTAGTTAGTATATAAGTGCTTTGTTAGTAATTGTATTGCTCGAAGTGGAGTCGAAAGAGATGAGTTTTCAGTCTGCGCCGGAAGATGTGTAGGCTTTCTGCGTGAGATGACTAGAGCCTGGACCAAAAGTTGCGTCGCTTTCTGGGTCAGGAGGGGACGTATCCTCCTGATGTTGTAAAGAGTGTATCTGCAGCAGCGGGTTGTAGCAGCGATGTTTGCAGTGAAGGACAGGTTGTTGTCTAGGGTCACACCCAGATTCCTTGCAGTCTGTGTCGGGAAACAACAGAGGTGCCGATGTTGATTGTTAGGCAGGGGCGGCGGGTACTGTAGGCTAGGGAAGGCTAAGCCTTTCCAAATATTTCTGTCACTGCACCAAAATAAAAATATAATGTTTGTGTCTTTGACATTAGTAATGCTATGCAGCCACCTGTGCCCTGTAGGCCTACTACGAAGCCAGTTCAACATATCCTGGATATGTTTGAGTTATCTTAACTAACCCTAACAAACGAGATCTCGCTAAGCGGTCCTACGACGCTGGTTAATATCAACTCGGTAAATCAAGCCAGCTGAGAGTGCGTTCACGTGAAAGGGGTGGGGTTAGAAACATTTGACCAATCACAAACAGGGACAAGTGTACTGACAACGCAGCGTCATACTTCATTAATGAAAAGTAAACTAATATTAGACAAATATGAACTTTAAACATCCATGACTCAAACATATAATCCAGGATACAAGCCACATAGTTGCACATGCAAGTTGAAGATAGAACAACTGGTTAAAAAATAAATAAACTACAGAGTGTTTGAAAGCGTAACAGATTTATGATACTCCCCCATCTAAGACACGAGTGGATCTGACTTTAATTACATTTGAGTTGAGTGTTTCGTCAACCTAATATGTTGCATAAAATAATACTTCTGCATACAGTATGTGACACTGTAAGTGTTGCACAGCCAGATACGGCTCGAGAAGCTGACTCAGATAAGGAAATATATGATATTATATGATCGATGATCTGATTGATGATGTGATATGAATGATAAGTGTGACACGTCGGCGTCTTCTCTGCATACGACAGTTTAAACTGTATTTCCTTTATCCTGTAATATGACTTGATAGATTTAAACTCCACACACTGAGCTCTGATTGGTCAGCAGGCGGTGCTTTCACTGAGTTGATCTCTTTTCTATAAGCCGGAGGCGGGCAGCGTCAGGTAAAAAAAAAAGTGATTTAGCCTTCCCAAACCTGAGCCTCACGCGCTGCCTATGTTGTTAGGTCAAGAGTGGGACAATCTTTTCCAGGAAGAAAAAGCAGTTCAGTCTTGTTGAGCTTGAGGTGAGACCTGGGTCTCTGAGCAGGGAAAGGACAGAATTAATTGGGTGTCGTCAGCGTAGCAGTGGTATGAAAAACCATGCGGGCTAATGACTGATCCGAGCGAGTTTGTGTACAGAGAGAAGAGGAGGGGACCAAGGACAGAGCCCTGAGGGACTCCTGTAGTTAATTGACAAGGGTCGGACTCGGACCCTCTCCAAGTTACCCTGTAGGTACGGTCTTTGAGGTATGAGGCGAGGAGGGAAAGTGCAGAGCCTGAAACTCCAAATTCTTGGAGAGTGTGAAGGAGGATCTGATGGTTCACCGTGTTGAATGCAGCAGACAAGTCC